>NC_135828.1:25925037-26225037 GCF_964213995.1 Mustelus asterias
CTATTGTGTCCCAGGAGGCTGAACGCTGAGTTGGAGGAACTCTGAACACATCCAACTTTGAACTCACCCCAAAAAGCTTTTATCAAACTGATCTCACTTCAGAGAAAGAGAGAGAAAGAGAAGTTAAAAGCCAGCGCCACCTACAGAACTGTCGGAGGCAAGGCGCTTCCAGAGGAAAAAAAAACATTCAAATGAAATCTCTCAAAACTGAGCAAAAACCCCCCCAGAAATCATTTCTAGGACCAATAGGCCGCTGAAATGTTGTGGTATGTGGACGCCGCGAGAGAGCAAATGAGACACATATTAACTACCAGAAAGATTATATCGAGTTCTGAAAGGGGTTTCAGCATTTCGCACTTTTGCAAGCCCAACTCAATTTACACCGCGCTCTGTAACTGGGAGAGCGCCACTTAATTTTAACACATGGGATAAGTCAAACCTTAAGAGCAAACGTTATTAATAACAGAAAAAAAAAGAAACTTCAGGGGCAGACAGTAAAGAGTGATTTGTAAAGTCTACTGATGTCCTCAGAGACATTTCAAAAAAAAATAGTCTGTTTAATTCCACCTTCTACCTTGTGTACACAACATACACAAGGAGCAGATCAGGTGGAGGAGTAACGGGGCCGCGGTGGGAAGCGGGTTAAAAGTGTCGGGTTACACAGAAACACCGGTACACAGAATTCAAGATACAGGCAATATCCCAGGAAGCGGAGGCACCAATTGCCGTGTGATATATATCCTTCTTTGGAAGTGGCTGATTGCAATAAAGAGTCAATCTGTTTTAAACAAACAGATGTACAAGCGGTGGCTGTTCCCGCAGAACTCAATTTGGAAATAGACAGGAATACATATGCTCTGTTGAAGGGAAATACAGCGACACAGAGAATAAACGAGTAACAGATATTCTGGAGAGTTGCTCTTGACTGAGGTCTGCCTATTTATTCCACTTATCGTTCCGTCTCGTTTGACACCAACGGGTTATTTCCTAATTAAATTCACCGAATAAAATCGAAATTCAGATTATGAATTTGTTGTGTGTGTCTGTGTGTGTGCATGTATACTTAAGTGTGCTTATGGTTAGTTGAGTGTGTGCGTGTCTATGTATGTGTACATATTTGTCTATTTGTTAGTATATGTATCTGTATATGTGCGTGTATGTGAATGTGTGCATCAATGTTCATGTAATTGTGTGTAGGTATGTGCGTCTATCTATATACCTGTGCCTGTACCTGTACATGTGAGTGTGTGTCTCTGTATCTGTGTATAGATGTCCCTGAATATGTATGTGCGTCTATGTATGATTGAGTGTGTGTCCAAGTTTATTTGTGTGTGTATGTGTCTATGTATATTTGTGTGTGTATGCATATGTGAATGTGTGTATCTGTCTATGTATATGCGTTTGTATTTGTACATATGTGTGTATGTTTATGATTGTTATTGTGTCTATGTGTATCTTTCCGTATATGAGTCTGATTGTTACTGTCAGTGTATATCTGTATATGTAAGTGTGTGATTGTTACTGTCTGTGCGTGTGTATCTGTATATTTGAGTGTGTGCATGGATCTGTATATGTGAGTTTATGATTGTTACAGTGGCTATGTGTGTGTATCTACATATGAGTGTGTGTGATAGTTACTGATTGTTACTATCTGTGTGTATCTGTATATGTGTGTGTATGTGCGAATGTGAGTATTACTGAGTTTCTGTGTGTATTTATATATGTATATGTGAATGTGCGATTGTTAATAAGTCTGTGTGTTGTATGTGTATCTTTGAGTGTGTCTGTGTATCTGTATATGTGAGTGTATGATTATTAATATGCCTTTGTGTTTGTATATGTCTGTGTATCTATACATGTGAGCGTGTGTGACAGTTATTGTGTCTGTGTATCTGTACATGTGAGTGTGTGTGATAGTTACTGTGTCTGTGTATTTGTATATGTGAGTGTGTGTGTATCTGTGTATGTGTGTGTGTGATAGTTACGACGTGTGTATCTGTATATGCGAGGGTGTGTGTGATAGTTACTGTGTCTGTATTTGTATATGTGAGTGTGTGTGCATCTGTATATGTGTGTGTGATAGTGTGTATCTGTATATGTCAGTGTGTGTGTATCTGTATATGTGTGATAGTTACTTGTGTAACTGTATATGTGAGTGTGTGTGTGATAGTTACTGTGTGTGTGTCTGTATATGTGAGTGTGTGTGTGATAGTTACTGTGTGTGTGTCTGTATATGTGAGTGTGTGTGTATCTGTATATGTGAATGTGTGTGTATCTGTAGATGTGAGTGTATCTGTAGATATGTGTGTGTGTATCTGTATATGTGAGTATGTGTGTATCTGTATATGTGAGTGTGTGTATGTGTTTGCGAATGGTGACTCTCAGAGTGGCGGATCACGGGACCTCCTCATTTGGGGTCCAATCTGAGCTGGCGAATCACAAAGTGTTGTAATCTATTGCCTTTGTCTGACAAGTCATCCATCTTTCTAAAGGGGACTGGAGTGGCTGGAATCCGCGCAGGGTTTTAGAGGGAGCCACGCAGAGCCCGGGGTTCCAGTCTTCACTTCAAAACCTGCAACCAAGCAGCGGCAGCTCCGAACCAGAGACACGCTCTCTGGGCTGCAGCGGGCTCCCCGTCTGTCCTGCACACCGGCCCTGTTACACTGGCTCTCAACCCAGGCACAGCCGACAGACGCATGCTGGAGGAGGACGGGGGCGAGAAGGAAGGATTTGGAGTCAAGGTGTAAAATGTTGAAGGGACATTGAAAACTGCCAAAAAAAAACGACGTATCCGCGCACTCATTTCCCGTCACTGCGTGTGCCGTTCTGCATTGCCCCCTCTCTCCAAAACAGTCTATAAATCCGAGCCTTGGTTTCCGACTGATTCGCTTCAAAAACATTACAGAAAAGTGGACGGGCATGCGTCCCACCTGTCCGATTGCCGACCGCTCCCCCATCTCTCCGAACACAGCACTGTGAGGACAAGAGGCGCCAGACACTTAACTTTTGTTGTGTTTTATTTTCTGGTGAATTGGAATAATTTCATTTCTCGAGATCGCCGCTCCAACTGAAAAGGGGGAAGAGAAAGAGAGAGAGAGAGATAGAGAGAGAGAGAAAAGTTTTCTTTTTTTGTTGTTTACAGTCAATGTTCTTTTTTTCTGCGTTAACCTAAGCGTTCAATTGCAAGTCGAGACGGCGGAATCAGCGCCTTTCATTTCTGTAGCGTTGGCACTCATGGATATACATTGCAAAACAGATCCCTTCTCAGCGATGCACAGTGAGTAGGCGATTGTCTTTTCTATATTCCTCTCTCTAACACCTATTTTAAGTGAAATATTCGACCCGCAAAGCGCAAATTAATCCAGCTTTCTATTTATAATTACTGATATATTTAATTACGCATCGATATCACTTTATAACGGGGGAAATATTAAGGAAAACGGGACAGGCACGCTTTCTAGTCAGAAAGACATTTCTATCTAAATTTGCTGTTTATATTAATTTCATATTTATCACCGCACATATTTAGTGAGAATTTGGAGAGCATTAAATAGGCAAAATGTAATTGCCCGAGCAAGGGAGATTAAAGCTCCCAGGAGTTGTGTATATCATATATAAATATATTTAAAACAACCTTATTCAACTTTCCTCTTTCTGGCTTCGATGCCCGATGGGTCTTTTTTACATCAACCAAGCTCCTCTTTAAGTGCTCACTAATATTCGCTTTGTCAGTAACATAAAGGTAGGGGGGCGGGGGGGTTTGTATTTTTGGGGGGGAGATGGGGAGGGGGGGGGGTTATTTCTTCTCCGCTTCCAGCTGTTTAGCCAACCCCTTGTTAAAGTCGCTAACCATTTGGGATTAAATTTGCAAGGGGCTCCCAGAGTTCGGACCACAATAAAACAATTTTCTCCCGTGTGGGAGGGAGATTTACCAAGTGCCGTTGTGCCCAACTCCGCTGCCTAATTTCACCGTTTACCACGTGTAGGGCCCCACAGTATCAGAAAATCTCCCAACATTGACTCAACTGCTGTAACACATACACAGTTATAGACAGCATATGTGTGTGTGTGCGTGTAGTCCCATAATTAATTAGCGAAATAACTTTGTAATTCATACTAATCTCGATAGGACTGGGGGGGGGGGGGGGGGAGGGGGAGGACATTTTATTTCATATTCTGTGGTCGATCCACTCTGAATACATATTAATGGAAAGACTCGCTAACAGATATTACAGCGTAAAAGGTTTCTAAATTATTTATTCTAATCTTCCCTTGATGATGCGGCCTTCAAATAATCCGTAATCTAAGATATCAAAACTGATCTGAATTATTAATGCCGAATCTGATAGGAGTTTTGCCAGACTGTAACTTCAGACACACATATCTGAAAGCCGGAGGGGAACCGGGAATAAGCAAGTTTCCCTTCAGTGATATTTTATTTACCCCGAGATTCCATTTCCATAAAGGGGTGGGGGCCTTGCAAATGTTACTTGAAATTACAATTCGAACCCAGGTTAACTGAGTGAGGGTTGGAAGGGGTGGATTTTTAAATAAAAATCTCTTAAGGATCCTGCTTCTCCAAAAACAAAATTCCATATTTATAATTTTCCGGGCTGGATCGATGTGAGGGCAACTGAGACTTGGGTGAGGGCGGTTGACATCACTAAGCTACAGTCTCAACTAGAGAAACTGGCAAATAAACAAACCACCACCCCCCTCCCTCCCCTCTTGCTCAACTAGAAATGACAAACTTCTACACCAGCCCGAACAAGGTACACACCAGGAACCTGAAGGCACTCGTGTCCTCGCGTGAAAAGCCCCCGTGTCGCTTTTGTTTCTGGGACACACGGGCTTGTAAACATAACGGGGGCGTTTGATATAATTCTTCATGTCCCCCTTACTAAACAGCGGATCTGTAATAAAGAACACACAGTGGGCGCTTTTTTAAAAAAAACAAATAAAACTCTCGCAAGACGAGGATATACTTTTTAGGACTAGCTTACATGAATTGTACACGGAAGTTTTCTTTTTTTAAAGTGTAAATATTTGATTCACTTCATTAATTGGGGACCAGCGCGTGCAGATGGTCACTTGTGTGTTCTGTTCATTAACGCCAATAGATAGGTGTACATTGTGAGTCGCAGGGAAACATGTCCATCTGAAAATGCCCTGTAAATCTTTTTTGTTGTTGGCGCTCCCCTAGCTGAAATTCCTGATTTTTCCTTCTGAGAAAGGCAATGGGAGGGGGGGGAGAGATTCTTAACTCGTATTTACCCCATTAAGGGCGACACACACACACACACACTGGGAGAAACAGATGAACCCCAGATAGAGGAACCTTCAGCAGGCTTTCTCGAACTCAGCCAGCCAGGGGAAAGACCCTCTGCACATTTGCAATTCGAAGCTTAATGCATAGATAGTAGCTGCCCGACGGACAACTCATTGCGCCGTCTAATATACACACACACACACTCTCTCTCTCTCTTCACACACACACAACACAGCCAAGACCCGCTGGAGAATGAAAACGGGACCGAATTCAAGCGTTAAACGCAGATTCCCTCCGTATTTAAAACAAAAGTCACAGTTCCCATTTTGCAAAAGGAGGGTCATTGAGTCAAAAGTACGTCTAATATTTCTGCTAAGTGAAAACCACCGCGTCATGTTGCATTAGATTTATTAATTTAATTGAATGGCAGCTGCTGTTAGTTTATTGTATAAATATATGTTTTCCTTTAAAGGCAGAATAAGTCAATAAATGCAAACGAAATATTCTTAAATAATGCGTCTTTATATTTAATGTAATGTGAATGTAATGTGAATCGCTATGTTTAATACACGTGTTCACATATATGTAATTTCTTTATTCCATACTTCCGATTCTTTTTTCTTCTCGTTTCTTTCTATCCTCCCAACCCTTTCCTTCCCTCTTCCATAATTTTGGTTCCTTTTTTTGTGCCACTCCCCCCCCACCCTTCTTTATTTCCCCCTTCCACCCCCCCACCCTCCCCCTTTCCCCCCCTTTTTTTTCTCTTTTTCAGGTTGCAGTGCTACCTGGGATGAGTTCAGTTGTGTGTGTTTTGCAGGGCACGGGGGTGTGAATCAGCTGGGAGGAGTGTTTGTGAACGGCAGGCCCCTTCCCGACGTGGTGAGACAGCGGATAGTGGAACTTGCACACCAGGGAGTCAGACCCTGCGACATTTCCCGACAGCTACGGGTCAGCCACGGCTGTGTCAGCAAGATCTTGGGCAGGTGAGGGGGTGCCAGAGAAAGAGAGAGAGAAAATAAAGAGTGCAAACATATTGAAAACAACACATCCGGAGCAGAAATGAGAGATTGGCCATGAAATTCATATTTTTTTCAAAAACCTTAAAACCTGCTTTCAATCATACAGTCCTTCCCTCAAACAATCCCAGTGCTTTAGTTAATGAATGTTAAATCAAGGCAGTTAGCAACGGATTTTAAAATAAACACACACACGTTTTTGCAATTACAATTATGGATAGGATTGCCGGAGAAGTGTTGGGGGCCCCGCAACCACAGCAGATAAAACAAGTTCAGAGTGCATTATATATCAGGTTAATTCAAGGAGGCGAGGAATACCAACAATATTAGCAGCCGAGGAAATGCAAACACAAGACCGAAGGCATCATTTGCGAACTGTCCCCAAATGACAAAGTGGGAAAGGCAACCCCCGTTTTTTTGTGTTGCTCCTTGAAGGGACGCGCCGAATCCTGAGTGCACTTTCCGCTTCTTAATGCGAATGAGTTAGACTCTAAAAAGGGAAGCAAATCCCTTGCAGATCAGAAATGGGGTAAAATTAGGTGTGGATGGAAGTACGTGGAGGATTTGTCGTTCGTTGTCAGATCTTTCCAGTTTGGCATGGTTTATGTAAATTCTTGCAGGGTTTGGTAGGAGCAGGTGGAATTACGAATGCACTAAATTTTTCGTATAAAAACTGCGCCCGTGTAACGCCACCGCGTGACCCCTTCACAAAGGGGTAACAGGTCTTTTCTAAACAGGATGAAGCCTTTACTCAGGAACGCCGTTTTGTTTTCCTTCGACAGGGGTTATTTTGACAATTTAAAAGGGCCACTTGAAGATGCTTTCGAACCAATAATATTTTACTTTTAAGCCGAGCCCAGATGTAATATTTAATCCAACTGATGTTTCAGTCAGCTGTGGATTTGACCACATACAGTACAACGGCTGCAAGATAAGTTACAGTTCTCTAGAGAAACCCAAGTCACTAAGAAATGCGAATCTTCAAACGAATAATTGCGGCTGGGCCACAGCACTTTGCAAGCGAACTTCCTTTAATCTGGAGATGCTGGAAAATACTCAGCAGGTCTGGCAGCATCTGTGGAGAGAGAGAGAGAGTAGACCTAACTGTTTGGATGCCCCTTGGTCAAGTGTCCCTCTCTCCCCACATATGTTGTCAGAGCGGCTGAGATTTTCCGGCATTTCCTGTTTTCGTTTCAGATTCCAGCAGTTTTTTTTCACTTTAATCTGAGTGCGAGTTTTAAAAAAAACCCCACATCATTATTAGTCGAGGTGACCGCTATATTGGGATTTTCACAGTCACTTCATTGCGGTGTTAATGCAAGTCTACTCGTGACACTAATAAATAAACATATTGGAAAGCAAACACGTTACAATTCGCATCAGAGGCAATTGGGCGGTGGTTGTGGGGGGGGGGGGGGGGGAGTTGGGGGGGGGGGCGGATAGATGGAGAAAGAAGTTTCAAGTTGCCAGTGTCACGCTGAGACCCGGGATCACTATGTCCACCGTGAACGCATGTTGGATCAATTTATTGTCGCCGTTGGGACACTGTTTGGGGCAAACATTCTCCACTCGCCCCCGCGCTCCTGGGAATAACCAGTCCAATCTCAACACTGGCCTGTTTGCCCTGAAAAGTGCCAGTGTTCACATCAAGCGGACAAAAAAAAGTTTGCCCCCCCCCCCCCCCCCCGCCCCCCGCCACAACACAAACTGTTCTTTCTGTGTGCTGGCTGACCCCTAATGTTGTGCTGAGTCGCAGTTGTTTTTTTTTGGGGGGGGAGGGCTTCAGCAACTTGGAGCCGTTTGACTGCCGCCCAGGTCACTCCAAACCCGCGTCGGATCGCAGACTTGCTCCTGTGGAGTTTGAGCAGCGCCCATACAGGGACACTTTAAAAAAAAAATTCGATTCCCTTTATTATTTCATCTTCTTTGACAATCTCACCTGCCCTGCCTGAACCATAAAACGCACCGAAGCTGGGAGCCCTGTCTAGGTGACAGTTAAAATAAAATAGAGACCCTGTTAACTGCCGGCTATACAATCGGTGTTCACACTGTGACTTGTGTGTGTTTGTGTGTGTGTGTGGATTCAGGTTACATACACATCAGATAATGCGGGGAGCACTGAAGTCTGCCATTACCCCTCCAGAAAGAGCATTTAAATTCCTCGTATAAAACGAACGGCGTGTAAAGATTTAAGAAACACGTATAAACCTTGGCATGCACACAAACTACATTGCAGTGTTAATGTAAGCCCACTTGTGTGACTAATAAATAAACTTTAACTACATCATCCACCCTCTCCCTTCCTTCTCTATGAACGGTATGCTGTGTATAGCGCGCAAGAGACAAGACTTTTCACTGTCTACTAATGCATGTGACAATAATAAATCAAATCAAAACGGGGAATGTGCTGAAAATCTCTTAACTCCCATTTCTAACTCTCCCCCTCCCCTTCTATCTCCCCCCCTCCCCATCCAACAAAAGATAAAATTCAGCGCTAAAAAAAAACTGGACAATTTTTAATATTAAATAAAATTATTTCCCCATTAAGCCAAAAAGGACAATGATGTGCATGGGTGCCTGGAGCTTTCTAATCTGCCAGGGATATGTGACAGTATGTTTCTGAGTAGGGAGGACTGTATCGCGGACAGGTTAATACCTTTGCATATACACATTCACACTGATTCATTCTGTGTTCCACTATTCCATATCCATTTTATAAAGCTGTAAATAATAAGCGAGGTCGCGATTTGCTGTCCTTTCCCTAAATTTAATTATACAAAAGATACAATTGTGTAATTGATATCCGCACCATTTCTCTCGATAATCACGCGCGATTTCTCTTGCCTTGTTGCTGGCGCGGGGAAATGGAAGCGTTCCCTTTGCTGAAGTTTTACTTGTTGTGGTTCTTTCGCTTTTCTGGTTTTTCTGTCCTATCAGATATTACGAGACGGGCAGCATCAAGCCTGGGGTCATCGGAGGCTCAAAGCCCAAGGTCGCCACCCCCAAAGTCGTGGACAAGATCGCCGAGTACAAGCGGCAGAACCCAACCATGTTCGCCTGGGAGATCCGCGACCGACTCTTAGCCGAGGGGATTTGTGACAACGACAGCGTTCCAAGCGTGAGCTCAATCAACAGGTACCTCCCGGGGCAAACTGGGGCACAACTACCTCCCGGGGTCAACTGGGCCACTGCTGCCTCCCGGGGTAAACTGGGGCACTATTGCCCCCTGGGGCAAACTGGGGCACAACTACCTCCTGGGGCAAACGGTCACTGCTACCCCCTGGGGCAAACTGGGGCACAACTACCTCCCGGGGCAAAACTACCTCCTGGGGCAAACTGGGGCATTACTGCCTACCGGGGCAAACTGGGGCACAACTACCTCCCAGGGCAAAACTACCCCCTGGGGTAAACTGGGGCACACTGCCTCCTGGGGCAAATTGGGGCACAACTACCTCCCGGGGCGAACTGGGGCACAACCACCACCTGGGGCAAGCTGGGGCACTGCTGCCTCCCGGGGTAAACTGGGGCACAACCACCACCTGGGGCAAACTGGGGCACATCTGCTCCCAGGGGCAAATTGGGGCACAGCTGCCTCCACAAGCAGACACAGTGAAATCCTTCATTTATATATATTTTTTAAATGACAAATGCAGAAAGAATCACAGAAAGCGGGGAAAAGATTCCGGTTCCATTTCTTCAGTTAACGAGGTTTGAACACTCGTGTTCATATTGAGTTCGAATCTAAGCAGAACTTCCGCAACAAATCGGGAAATATGTATTTTTCATTAAGGACAGGTGCCCCACAAACTTATCCACGTGATTGCACGGCACAAACCCCTGTGATAGTTTACTCTGGAGCTCTTCAGAGGAAATAGATCGTCACTGTAAATATAGGAGTGATGGGATTGTACCCAACAACCAATCCAGCCAGCGGTATACATGGAGAGGGGGGAGGGAGGGGATAGAGAGAGAGGGAGAGAGAGTGACAGAGAGGGGTAGAGAGAGCGTGTGTCTTTGTGTGAGAGAGAGAGGTAGAGAGAGAGAGAGGACAGCGCGAGAAAGGGAAGGAGAGAGAAGGAGGGATAGGGCGGTGAGAGAGCGAAGGAGAAAGAGAGAGACATTGAGAGAGAGAGGGAGAGGGCGATTGAGAGAGGGAAGGAGAGAGAGGGAAAGAAAGGGAGAGAAAGGGAGGGATAGACGAGGGAGAGAGGGAAGGAGAGAGAGGGAGGGGAGAGAGAGGTACAGGGAGAGAGAGGGCGAGTGAGAAGCAGAGCGATAGAGAGAGAGGGATGGACAGAGGGAGGGAAGGAGAGAGACGGAGGGAGGGACAGAGAGAAAGGGAGGGAGAGAAAGTGAGAGGGAAAGAATGTGAGAGAGTGTGAGGGAGAGAGATTGAAAAAGAGAGGGAGAGAGAAGGAGAGAGAGTGAAAAAAGGAGTGCGAGAGAGAGTAAAAAAGAGTGAGGTAGGGAGAGAGGCAGGGAGGGAGGGACGGAGGCAGAGGGAATGCCTGGCAGTGTGTGTGGGTGTCTGTAAAGATAAATAAATACATGTTGATGGTGAAATACCTGAATGATATGGTAAGGAGGGACGGAATGTTCTGTCCAACATTACAAAACCAGTTCCAAACACAAGGCTTCTTCAAAGGAACGCAGCCGGCCCAGGAACACTGCCTGTTTATCTCCAACAGAGCACCCTGAATCAGCCAAAAATACATTGGTTAAAGTCTGAGACCTGGGCTCAGAGTGAGAGGAGAGTAAATACCAGCTGGACTCACCCTGACAGCTCAGAATATCAAGGTGGATCCGGCAATGCCCTTTCGCTTTCCTCTGTTAAATACAATTGCAAATTGGAGGGAAATGTAACCGATTAAGGAGGCTGTATAAAGGACATTGATTTAAAGATTGCGGCTTGGGCGTTGCAGCCACTCACTCCCCTGTGCTTTCGTGTGGCGGGAACAGTGGAAGGGGAAGGTGCTTAGAATGGATCCCCCCCTCCCCTCTCCTCATGGGGAGCCAGACGCAGAGATGTCCTTGCAAAAGGAGGGAAAGATTTTTAATTAGAATTTACAGAGGCGGCTTCTCAAAGGCGAACAGGGTAATTTGGGTCTATCCGTTATTAGCTGGCCAAATTGAAAACTGGGGGGGAAATAATCAGCGTTAAAAAGAAACAGTTTCTGATGTAGTATTCCACCCCATTCCTCATTTACTGCTCTCCCCCCCCCCCTAAATGTTATTTACCGCTCCCATTCCTTCCTCTCTCATTTGCTGTTTGCTTTCTATTATTTTTTAAAACCTAAACTTACTTAAAAGAAAGTTTTGCCCAGCGAATCTGGGATCTTGCAAGAATGCAGAAGCTTTCTTTTAAAAATAAAGCAGTAATGGAGATGACTTGTTAATATGAATGCACACTTTGTCTTAAGTTCAGGCATGTGAAACCGCACACCTCTCTAACATCTGCACACTCAAATCGCCGGCTCACCCTGCACCTAAACACACACCCGGCCGCAAAACTCAGCGAACTATCCCCCCACCCCTCCCCAGCAGCACCCAACTTCCTTTAGCTGATAAAACACAGAGAGAGAGAGAGCCAAACCAGTTTCTACAATGTCCACCTCTCAATGTCTCTGAATTAATCGCAGAGCGCTATCCCCCGCCAAACTTCAGCCGCCTTTTCACCCTAAATTATTCCAAGTGGACAGGAAGGAGAAAATACTTAAACCAAACCATCCCGAGGAGGCACGGGAACCGTGGTTTAAGATTTAACAGCCCGGCGCATTCCCCGTCCCGTCGCCCCTTATTCCTTGTCGCCTGAGCGGCGAACCCGCCCGCATTTTTCTTGTCCTGATGCCCGAACGAACAAGAGTTTTCACTCCAGCGTCCCCTGATTTGTAACAATATCAACCGCACACCGGGCGATATCCCAGAAAGATACTCTTTGCATTTTGTTACAGGCGCATACGAATCTAAAATAGCTTAAAATGTTACAAAACCTTTCGTTTGTATAGCGCGGCGCACTCCCCAAGTACAGGATACAGTTAGAAGGTTGCATTTTTTTTTTGGGGGGGGGGGGGAATTAATTCCAAACAAAACTTCCTCAAAGAAACACAGCCGGTCCAGGAACACTGCCTGTCCAGGAACACTGCCTGTGTACCTCCAATGTGGGTAGAACAATCTGGAAATACTACAGAATCAGCCAAAAATATCGTTTTAAATTCTGAAAACTGGGCTGCCAACGAGAGGAGAGTAAATATCAGATGATCGGAGACTGTTTAATTCTTGGAAGAAAGGAAGGGACATTCTTCCAGCCTGTTAGGATTTCGCCAACACACAGTGTTCGAAAACGATTATAACGTTGAAATAAAAAGCCAGCAACAGTTAGTGACTGGTGTCTGGTCGCAGGGATAGGGGCTTAATGTACACTCCGTGCTGGTGACCAATAATATCCGCTTGTGATTAGATTAAAGCTAGTTCAATAGATCCGCTTTTGTGTTGCAAGCAGGGAAAATCAATTCTATTTATTTTCATGTCTGCGAGTCGCACTTTTCAAGTGTCTTAACAGGTGTTACAGACAGCAGTTCCCCGGCATTTGTTTTTGGAGAGGGTTCTGGTTGGGATTTGAGACTCCCACCCGTTCCCACCTTAAACAGCCAACCCCACAAACCCTTTTCCCGCAAAGCTCCCAGCCCCACAGTCGCGACAAGTCCACAACCTTGTCACAATTTTTTTTAAAAACCTTCTCTCTCTTTCTCTCTCTCTCCCTCTTTCCCTCTCTGTCTCACATTTCCAGAAATTGAAAAAGAACGAGATTCCAAGTGCAAAAACAGAGACAGAGAGGAGAGAGAAAAAAGTTTAAACCAATAATAGAAGGGACGCCTGTTTTTAAGTATTTTAGTTCCTTCCCAGTTGAAAGAGGGGAAGGCTCGTTTGCAAAGGGCTGGTGAGGACAGGGGGAAGGAGTGACGGGTGGGGGGAAGGTTGACAGAAGGAAAGGTAGAAAGAGAGAGAGAGAGTGCTGGAGCTACAGTTAATGAACTTTGCTTGGACTGTACTTAGCGCTAACGTTGACACCAGCAGTACATTTTAATGAGATATTTGGAAATGTGGGACCGCGTTTCAAGAGAAATGTCAGTGTTGGAGGAAGGAAAAAACAGGTTGGAGAGAGAAATAAAAAGAATTCATTGCATTTGTAGCGTGGTCGCTCATAAGGACAATTGGAATAGCTTCAACCTAAGTGTGTGAGATACATTGCAAGTGTGGATTAATCACATTACAGAGCTTTTGTAGAACTTTTCAGCTCCAATTAAATTGGAGTGCAGTTGAAAGAAATCAAATTGACTGGTGTTCATACAGAAGAAATACAATTATATGTATTTACCCCCCCTCCCCCCCCCCCCCCTTTAATGAAAAGGCGTTTGTGTTTTAATTCAATATACAGCGATTATTTCCGATCATTACAATGGCAAGTACACAATGTATTTAAACGCTGGGCCCGGCATGAATTTTTAAAGATTACAACTAGTCAGGGCTCGCGTTGTTTTTGGAGGCAGGAATTAAAATCAAACGGCTGGTGGGCATTTAAAAAAAAACACAAGTCCTTCTTTCGATGCTATTGATTCCGACTCAAAGCAATTTTAATATTTCTTCAGGGAATTTCCGCCACGGCCAACTCATTAATTCACCCTTCTAAATTGCTTATTCAATATCCTGGACATAGATTCAGAATAAAGTCGCTGAATTTATGTGGCTGGCGCGAGTCAATAGGTCAAATAACAGTTATGGAGGGATTTTGAAAGTCCAAATAAAATATTGATACATGCGTTCTGATAAGTCTTGTAGCTTTTACCCGCGTCGCCCCAAGGACATTACCAGGGAGATTGCGGGCAATCTTGTGGCCATTAAAATCAATGAGTGTTTGATGTATATTGACTGGTTTATATGAACTCTTGCGAGGGATCCCAAGTGTTAGAGGGCAGGCAATAACATGGATGGGGTGGTGGGTTTGGGGAGGGGGGGGGGAGTCAGCGTTAAGAATGTATTCAAAGTCGACTCCCTCTTTGCTGAGGAAGGGACTCGGTGTCGGTGAGGGGAAATGGGAGGGAGGGGGGGGGGGAGAGTTCGCGTTAAGAATGTATTCAAAGTAGACTCCCTCTATGCTGGAGAAGGAGAGATGTGTAGGTGAGGGGTAATGGGAGGGAGGGGGGGGGCTCAGACCTGGTAGTCTGAGGGCTTTGCAGATCTGAAGGTGGGCTGCTTGTGGGGGGGGGGGGGAGGGTGGGGGTGCATGGCTGTGGGGACTTGTATCGGGGTTGGTCTGAGGGGACGAGGGTGTCCCAAGACTGGACTCAGCCCCGGGGGAGGGCAACTGGGGCAATGTGACATTTTTTTTTCTCTCATGGTAGAACAGCCCAGGGCTCGCTTAGTGGAGAGGCATCAAAGTGAGAGGCCGTCAGTGCGTTGGGGAAAGAGGGGAGTTACGAGGGGGCGGGGGGTGAGTGGGGAGGGGTGAGATTTCAGACGAGGTAAAGGCGAGGGACGGGAAAAAATAGAACCGTCGACTGACATCATTTAATAAAATTAGTGGGACTCTCCCTTGCATTAACTAATCCCAAACTTTGAGTGTGCGTATGTATGTGCGCATGTATGTGTGTGTTGGGAGAGGCCGGGGGGTGGGGGTGGGGGGGGGGGGGTGGGTGGTGAATGAATAGATTTGTAGGTTTGTACGTATTTGGGACATTGTCATATATAATATATATATATACAGATATATCCTTAAGGATTAAGGTATATATATATATAAACCTTTCATGCATATATACCGTAAGGATATACCCTAAGGATATATATATTATTAAGGTTATATATATATATCCTTAGGATATATCCTAATATTATAAATATATATATACATATATATAAATATATATCATATGCTTAGGATATATCCTTAAGAAATATATGTATGTAAGGTTATATGCATATACCTTTAATTCTTAAGGATATATCCATATATATATATATCTATATATATTATCCTTTTTAAGTGTTAATTGTGTTTTTTCACGGGACTGGGCGAAATCTATTCCTCATATGGATAAGAATAATGTAACTTCCTCAGGATAAATTCTATTCCTCAGTAAATCTCCTCGGGGTTTTTTGTTGTTGCTAATTATTGGAATATGACTTTTTTGTTAAAATATTCCTGTTATACAGTCGCGCGATTTTAACGCTAATATTCGCTCGATGCCCCCCCCCCCCCTCCCTCCCATATTAAAACGAACCCCTTTCAAAGTGTCATTAGTACGGACCATCGTCTGATAGGACAAGCCTAGTGAGCATATTACAGCGCTATTGCATTCCTGTCACATATAATTTATAGGTTTCTATTTGCATTACTTGGCTTGCAACTAATTCCCAACTTTTCTCCAGCTCCCCCCACTCCCCCGATCAATTAAATCGCATCCTCTCTTCAGCAGCCCGCCTGTAAGGCAGCTTTTATTTTTGACTCTGGGAGTTCTGTCTGGGGAGTCTGGGCTGCTTACACGCCAGACAACTAGATTAGCTGTGGCCAGGTAGAGTCACTCGCCCTGATCATTGAGGTGAATTGATGTGATTTCATGGTTTGTTTACAGGATCATTCGGACCAAAGTGCAGCAACCTTTTCATCCCTCACCGGATGGACCTGCCACAGCAGTCACTGCACCAGGGCACACAATAGGTAAGAGAGAGAGAAGAAATATACAGACCTGGGGACGGGGGGCGGGGGGGAATGCCGATCATTTCTTGTGTGTCAAATCTATCTCTTTCACCATCAAGAACCTGTAACGTTTGCTCGACAGGGATATTGTCACTGGACCAGTAATCCAGAGACCCAGGGTAATCCTCTGGGGTGGGGTTCTTGGGTTCACATCCCACCACCGCAGATTTGTGAAATTTGAATAGCATAAAATGAATTAGAATTAAAAGCCTTAATGGTGAAATACCATTGTGGTACAAACCCATCCGATCTATAGAATCCCTGCAGTGCAGAAGGAGGCCATTCGGCCCATCGAGTTTGCACTGACTCTCTGACCGAGTGTTTTAACCAGGCCCCCGCCCCCACCCTATCCCCTTCACCCCAAACATTTAGCATGGCCAATCCGCCTAACCTAGACAGATTCGGACACTGCAGGGCAATTTGGCATGGCCAATCCACTTAACCTACACAGCTTCGGACACTAAGGGGCAATTTAGCACAGCCAATCCACCTAACCTATCTATCTTTGGGCACTAAGGGGCAATGTAGTGTGGCCAATCCATCCAACCTGCACATCTTTGGGACTAAGCGACAATTTATCATGGCCAATCCACCCAACCTGCACATCTTTGGACACTAAGGAGCAATTTATCATGGCCAATCCACTCAACCTGCACATCTTTGGAGACTAGGGGACAATTTAACATGACCAATCCACCTAACCCACACATCTTTGGAATGTGGGAGGAACCGGAGCAAAGCCATGCCGACACGGGGAAACTCCACAAAGAATGTCATCCGAGGCCGGAATTGAACCCGGATCTCTGGCATCGTGAGGCAACAGTGCTAACCACTGGCCACCATGCCATCCATCTGGTTCACAAATGCCCTGTAGGGAAGGTTATCTCCCTGCCCACACCTAGGCTAAATGGCCGAGCAAGCCATTCAGTTTGAATGCTGGCCCAGCCAATGATGCCCACGTCCCATGAATGAATAAAAAAAACAGGTGCACATCGGCCCAGTTGTGCTGTTTGCTTTGCAGAGTTTTTGTGTGTGTGTGGAATTATCCTGAGTAACACATTTTAAGGAGAATATCAAAGGCTTAGATAGGGTGTTGATGGATACTTGCCAGAATGATGCCTAGCGATGTAGGACTTATGCGGAGAGACTAGAGAAAGTGGTGTTGTTTTCCTTCTTGTAGGGAAGTGTGAGTGGAGATTTACTCGAGGTGTTCAAAATTCTGCAGGATTTTGTCAGGTGCATGTAGGGAGAAACTGTTTCCAGTGGCAGAAGGAGATAATAACCAAAGGGCACAGATTTGAGGTTGCAGACAAAAGATTCAAGGGGCGGCACGGTAGCACAGTTGTTAGCACTGCTGCCTCACAACGCAAGGGACCCGGGTTCAATTCTGGCTTTGGGTGACTGTGTGGAGTTTGCACATTCTCCCTGTGTCTGCGTTTGTTTCCTCCCACACTGCAAAGATGCGCGGGTTAGGGGGGATTGGCCATGGTAAGTTGACCCTTATTGTAGGGGGATTAGCAGGGTAAATATGTGGAGTTACAGAGTTAGGGCATTGGATTGTTGCCGGTGCAGACTCAATGGGCCGAATGACCTCCTTCTGCACTGTAGGGATTCTATGATTCAGAGACGAGCTGTTTTATCCCGACACATAGTCGTTATAAAAAAAAAGAGTTGCATTTATATAGTGTCTTTCAAGGGCATTGGTCACCTCAAAGCGTTTTACAGCTAATGAAGTACTGTTGTCACTGCTGTAAGTCAGGAAACAGCACAGTCAGTTTGCGCATAGCAAGATTCCGCAAACACTAATGCAATAATGATACGACCTGTTTTTTGCGATGTTGGCTGAGGGGTAAATGTTGAGTCTGGGCTGGAGGGATAGCTCCCCCTGATGTTCCTCAAATATGCTACAGATAGGTTTAAGTTCAGCCGAGAGTGCAGACGGGACTTCAGTTCAGCATCTCATCACTGCCTCAGACAGTGTGCCCCTCCCGTGATACTGCCACGGGAATGTCAGCCTTGCTGTTTGCGCTGAGGTGCTGGAATTGGCCTCAAGTCTACAGCCCTGTGACGAGGAGGCAAAACTGCAACTGGGGACCGGCTAATCTGGAATCCCCTGACTGAAGAGGCAGTGGAAGCAGATTCAACAGGCATTTTTAAAGGGGAAGGGGATAAATATTTGAGAGGGAAAATCTGTCAGGGCCGATGAGACAAATAGATGCATGGGACAAATTCGATAGCCCCCTTTCAGTGAGATGGAATTGTATTCTTCTGCATTGTGTCATTCTCCCATTCTCTGCACACATTGATCCTTGAAGATGAAAGTGTTTGATATATTTTTTAAAAGCCATAGACACAAGCCAGGAAACTTAGCAAGAGCCATCAATGCAGAATGTTTCACAATATGTTTTAATGTGCCAACCTTCACAGCACTACAACATATCCTTTGTAAAAATGCTCTGAAATGCATAAATATATTACATTACTATGTACAAAAAAGCTGCATTTAACCCTTTGAATAATGCATGGGTTTTTACCTTTTAATAGTCAGTCATTATATTTTTACCCGACTGCAGTTCAAATCAAATTGTTATTGTCCTGTGGTCATCGAGATGACAGAGTCTTGTAATTCCCATATCACCTTATCAAAGTACTTCACCCTCAATGGTGTACGGTGGCATGGTGGTTAGCACTGCTGCTTCACAGTTAGACCACCTCCAAACCCGGCAGCCTTCCCACTACTTCCCGGTTTGTCCGCCCCGGCTTCTATTCTAGCATGGGCTTCATGGTGGCACAGTGGTTAGCACTGCTGCCTCACAGCGCTAGGGACCTGGGTTTGATTCCCGGCTTGGGTCACTGTCTGTGCGGAGTCTGCACGTTCTCCCCCATGTCTGCGTGGGTTTCCTTTGGGTGCTCCGGTTTCCTCCCACAGTCTGAAAGACGTGCTGGTTAGGGTGCAATGGCCATGCTAAATTCTCCCTCAGTGTACCCAAACAGAAGTGTGGCGACGAGGGGATTTTCACAGTAACTTCATTGCAGTGTTAATGTAAGCTTACATGTGACACTAATAAATAAAATACTTTGAAATTGAGCACCATAAGTGAATGTGGTGGCTATTTTGCATACAGAAGCCTCGACAAACAGCCACGAGGTGAATAACCAGTTGAATGTAAAACCTTAGCTAGGGCCCCCCTTAGATACTGCTGCAGTTTCTTAGCTAGTATTCGGGGTCTGGGTTCAAAGTCTCAGCCAAAGGATGGCACTGTTGACAATGCTACACTTCCTCTGCACTGTACAGAATGTCAGTTTAGACAACAGGTTAGCACTTCTGCAAGGGTTTAGGGAACCACACACTGTGGTCAGTAGACACTCAGAGTGTTGGTCTAAATGACTGGTGACACTCTATCATTGCATTCCTGCAGTGCAGAGGAGGCTATTCAGCCCATCAAGTCTGAAATGACAGAGTATCTTACCCTGGCTGTCTCCCCTGCCTTATCCCCGGAACACCACACACCTCCCATTGATAACCCATCTAACCTAGGCATCCTTTGCACACTAAGGGGCAATGTAGCATGGCCAATCCACCTAACCTTCACATCTTTGGACACAAAGGGGCAATTTAGCATGGCCAATCCATCTAACTTGCACATCTTTGGACACTAAGGGGCAATTTACCATGGCTAATCCCACTAACCTGCACATCTTTGCACACTAAGGGGCAATTTAACACGGCCAATCCACCTAACCTGCGCATCTTTGGACGCTAAGGGACAATTTAGCCTTGCCAATCCACCTAACTTGCACATCTTTGGACACGAAGAGGCAATTTACCATGGCTAATCCCCCTAACCTGCACATCTTTGGACACTAAGGGGCAATTTAACATGGCCAATCCACCTAACCTGCACATCTTTGGACACTAAGGGGCAATTTAGCATGGCCAATCCACCTAACCTGCACATCTTTGGACACTAAGGGGCAATTTAGCATGGCCAATCCACCTAACCAGCACATCCTTGGAGTGTGGGAGGAACCGAAGCACTCAGAGGAAACCCTGAGGCTGTGAGGCAGCAGTGCTAACCACTGTGCCACCATGCCACCTCTCTAGCAGCTCTGTTATGAGAGCAACTGGGAGAACTCCCGTGGCTGTTACTGGTGTTTGTGCTTAGGTTTTGGAGTGCCTTTTGCGTCTAGCGTGCACCAACCTAAGTGTGCTAAACTGCCAGTAGCACTTTCGGAACCAGTGGAGCATTTTCCATTTCCCGCACCCACTGTACTTGTGACCTCTTGAATGAACTATTGCTTCTCAGCCTTATGGGTAAGATCGCGTGTGGGTTAAAGCCCAAGCTGGGATACAACACCTCACCTTGTCAGCTTGGGTCTTGTTTGTCTCTCTTGTGGGGACCATGAATTAGATTTAGTTGAAATTTTGGATTTGGTTTTTGGAGCAGGCAAGGAGATGGATTCGAGTCCACTCAGTCCACTCTGAGTGTTGGCTTTGTAACTTGAAGGATGGGGTAAAAAAAAACTAAAAAGAAAATTTGTAAATAGTCTACTATTCTGGACTCGCAATAAGCAGGAAGCAGGGTTTATTTTACACAGACATTAGATTTTAATCCACACTCCTGAGCTGGATCCAAATGAAATAATCCAGAGGTGAGGCACCCAGATCTCAAAAGGTGATCACGTCTTCTTCATTTTAAAAAAAGTAGATTATCCTTGAGATTGGCTGCAATAATTCAGTTTATTTGGAATTTATTTATCCAGGCATTAAATATACCATATTTCAACATGAACAGCAGCCATCTGTTCCAGGAAAGGATTTTAGATCAACAAACCTAGAGGCTAGCTCTCTGCCATGGTATAATTAGAATCATTAAATCTCTACAGTGCAGAAGGAGGCCATTCAACCCATCGAGCCTGCACCGACAACACTCCCACGCAGGCCCGATCCCCGTAACCCCACTTGCTAATCCCCCAACGCTACAGGACATTTGGCATGGCCAATCAACCTAACCCACACATCTTTGGATTGTGGGAGGAAGCCGGAGCACCCGGAAGAAACCCACGCAGATACGGGGAGAATGTGCAAAACTCCACAAAGACACTGACCGAGGGTGGAATTGAACTCGGGTCCCTGGAGCTGTGACGCAGCAGTGCTAACCACAGTACCACCCTCCACTGTGCCACCCTCCACTGTGCCACCATGCCGCCCTCTAATTCTTGACAGGTGCCCTGGTTTGATTGTGAAATTACCCCCTTGGTATAGAAACATTAATTCTAAAACCTTTCACATGCCACTGAAGTTCCTGTGTTCCTGCTCCTGAAGTTGTTTCATGGGCAGCACAGTGGCACAGTGGTTAGCACTGCTGCCTCACAGCGCCAGGAACCTGGGTTCGATTCTGGTCTCATGTTACTGTGTGGAGTTTGCCCGTTCTTTCCATGTCTGAGTGGGTTTCCTCCAGGTGCTCAGGTTCCCTCCCATGGTCCAAAGATGTATTAGTTAGGTGGATTGGCCATGCTAAATTGCCTCTTAGCGTCCCAAGCTCTATAGGTTAGATGGATTGACCATGGGAAATGTGCAGGGTTACGGGTGTAGGGCAGCGGAGACAGTCTAGGTAAAATACTCTGTCAGAGCAGACTCGATGGGCCGAATGGCCTCTTCTGCACTGTCGGGATTCTATAAATCTATGGCTGGAGCGCACCTCCGCTGATGCAGGTAGCTGTAAAGTTTATTTAAAGTTTATTTATTTGTCACAGGAGGCTTACATTAACACTGCAATGAAGTTACTGTGAAAATCCCCCAGTCACCACACTCCGACGACTGTTTGGGTACACTGAGGGAGAATTTAGCATCTTTCAGACTGTGGGAGGAAACCAGAGCACCCGGAGGTGCCTCACTTAGTTACCCATCCTTTAGGTATGACCTTATGCACTATATCAGCTGGCTATCCAACTGTGGTTATGATTGCAGTTGAGCCTACAGTCAACCCACCTGATGTTGAGAATTGTGGAAGAGGTTAGTGGTGAGGAGGAGGAACATCCCTCTTTTTTCCCTCGAGAATGAGAGGATAGACGGTGGGCCACCTATCCTGTCGTGTCTGAGGTCAGTTAACCCGGGACAGATGACGAGTCAAAGTTAAGACTGGATCTGTATGGCCCAGCATTGTATCAGATAGTTTATTTATTTTTATTTATTAATGTCACAAGTAGGCTTACATTAACAGTGCAATGAAGTTACTGTGAAAATCCCCAAGTCGCCACACTCTGGCACCTGTTCGGGTACACTGAGGGAGAATTTAGCACCTAACCAGCACGTCATTCGGAGGAAACCGGAGCACTCGGAGGAACCCTTGCAGACACGGGGGAGAACGTGCAAACTCCGCACATGCAGGGACCCAAGCCAGGAATCAAATCGAACTGGGTCCCTAGCGCTGTGAGGCAGCAGTGCTAACCACTGTGCCACCGTGCCCGCCCTGGTACATTTGCCCCATAGGTCTTTGAGGGATGCTTGCATCTTGAGGAATTGTGAGAGTTAACAGTCTGGATAGGGAGACACTCTTGATCGACGCGGTGAGAACCTGCTGATGCTAAAACTGGGGGTCCAATTGCTTTGCACTTGTTTTCACAGATAGCGGTCCCACCGAGAAAATTTGTAGATTACCCCGGCTGGGGTAATTGGTGCAATTTTACAGTTACAGCACAGTCAGATGCCACGCATACATTCGCACAAAATGAAGCAGTTACTAACAGCAAGATCACAGAGATACTTGAACAATGCTGTGAACAATGGATGAGTACAGCAGCCTGAAATTGAAGACAGGAGGCTAAATGTCTCACCTGTCAGTCACACTGCTGTTATTATAACGTGTAATGCAAGATATATACAGGCATATAAAAATATGGGAGGCACATAGATGCATCTATGCACATATACATATGGGAAGCAAACATGTATAAAAGCACAAATTTACCACATTCATACCAAATGACTATGTCTGCTGTTTTACATAAGGCATCGACACACTCGTTTATTGTAACAGAGTAACATTATTTGCATGTGTTTACCCGCAGATACCATGACCAGTCACCTCTGACCTCTCTAGGGACAAAGTTAATGGGGGGAATTTTCCCATCCAGCCCCGCCATGGGAATTGTAGCGGGCGGGAGACGGATCATGCAAAGATCCGTTGACCTCGAGCGGGATTTTCCGGTTTTGGGGCGAGGGCGGCTGGGAAATCCCGCCCAATGTTTCGAGTCCGATATGATGGGACCGTTCCATTCCATCATATTGGACTCAAAGCGTTAACCCTGTTTCTCTCTCCTCTGATACTGCCAGACCTGCTGAGCTTTTCCAGCACTGTTTGGTTTTTATTTCAGACCTCCAGTGTCCAGCGGTATTTCGCATTTATTTGCTTCTGACCCCGCGTTTTGTAGTCCAGCATGTCCCAATCAGGCTGGGGCCAGTTGGTAGCCTCAGGGTGAACTTGGCAACATTCAGTGGGGGCAAAGGGCATCTCTAAGAGACCCAGCTGCACAGGCAGTGGCCAGGCATACACTAGTGCCCTATTACATTGCGGTCTTGTCCCATGAGGCTATAGGACACCGGCAACCTGCCAACTTTGTCTCATGCCTGCGGAGCAGAGGGTAAAAATAAATGGCTGCTTTGTGGGGGAGTTCTGGGGCTGTCTCCCACTCCAGCTCCTGCTCTCAGTGAGGTGTCAGCAAGACTTGTCAACAATGAATGATTGTTAGACCACAAGATCACAAGACCAAAACACACAGGAGCAGAAGTAGGCCATTCAGCCCATCGAATCTGCTTCGCCATTCAATGAGATCATGACAGATTTGATACGCTAATCCTCATTTCCACTTTCCTGCTTTATCCCTATAACCCTTGATTCCCTTACTGATTAAAAATCTGTCTATCTCAGCCTTGAACTTAATGACCCAGTCTGTACAGCCCTTTGCAGTAAAGTATTTCTCAGATTCACTAGTTTAAAGTTTATTTATTACTGTCACAAGTGAGGCTTACATCAACACCGCAATGAAGTTACTGTGAAAAATCCCCCAGTCGGGTACACTGAGGGAGAATTTAGCATGGCCAATACACCTAACCAGTCTTTCGGACTGTGGGAGGAAACCGGAGCACCCGGAGGAAACCCACGCAGACACGGGGAGAACATGCAAAATCCACACAGACAGTGACCCAAGCCGGGAATCGAACCCGGGTCCTTGGCATTGTGAGGCAGCAGTGCTAACCACTGTACCACCGTGCCGCCTATTATTAATAATTAAATATTTTTGCTCAACTCCGTGTCATACATTTAGGCCATTGAGTGTGGTTGTTCTCTGAACTTAAACTGAAAATAAAACAGTCAGTTGAAAACTCAATCAAGGTTAGTGCTGACTGGAGCATCTTTTACTGAACTAGGGTGCTTAAAAAAAATCAAAGTAATTTACTGCAAGTTTCTGACCAGAGGTATCTACTGACGGAGACTTCCCACCCTCCAGTTTTCTCCTGCTTACCACCTTTCCCCTCTCCGAGTCCCTCCTTCCCTGGCTAATAATGCTGGGCCACACTCTACAGGTATTGGCAAACCCACCTGTCACCTTGCAGAGGTGAGACGTGCCTGGTCTTTAATTAAAATGCTTGAGGTTTGACAGTGACTGATCATCACAGCGGAAATGCTTGATTTATAGCACCCAGGGTGCTTGGATAGTCGAGCCACCCAGACCGAGAGACCCCAGATTTAATCTCTGATTTGCCATGCATCTGTTGGTGCATCGGGTGGGAGTACACAGGGGGCAAAGAAGTAAAAAGAAATCAGCGAGGTTAGCATTTGCTGCTTAAATCCATGGGCCGAATGGCCTCGTTCTGCACTGAAGGGATTCTATGTGGCTACTTGGCCCATTTACTGGAGAACCTTTAGTGCCCCTGTCATTGTAACCATCGAGTTTTCTCCCACAGTCTGAAAGACGTGCTGTTTTAGGTGCATTGGCCATGCTAAATTCTCCCTCAGTGTACCCGAACAGGTGCCGGATTTTCACAGTAACGCTCGAAAATTCCTTAACCCAGGAAAATAGGCAGTCTCCATGTGTTTGCTATTTTAGTGTCCTTGTAAGAAGGGTCACTATACAGGGTAAAATGAGTTGTCTCTCTGAGACACAATGATATACCATTTGACCCAACCCCATCCCCCCCTTTATTGAGTCTATTAAATCTATTTATTGAAGTTTTATTGTCACAGAGTCAATGTACAATCTGAGATTACACACTTCCTTTTTAATTACAACTTTTCATTTTCCCAATTTTGTCTCCCCATTCCCATCAGATGTTTCCTCTCAGTGGGCTGCAGATCTATGGGGAACCAGCTGCCCTCCAATACATTGCTCGAGTGGCCTTTATTCACGTCTGAGCCTTGACAGTGAGTATTGGCCAGCTATTCGTCCCTGGAAGATAGCACAGCTGAATTTTCTTTTTAACCGTTCACGGGATGTGGGCGTCTCTGGCGAGGCCAGCGTTTATTGCCCACCCCTAGTTGCCCCTTGGGAAGGCGGTGGTGAGTCGCCTTCTTGAACTGTTGCAGTCCGTGTGGTGTAGGTACACCCACAGTGCTGTTAGGGAGGGCATTGCAGGATTTTGACGCAACAGTATTGATGAAGGAATGGCGATATCCTTCTAAGCTAGCGTGTCGTGTGACTGGGAGGGGAACTTGCAGGTAATTGTGCTCCCCTGCACTTGCTTCCTTTGTTCTCCTAAGTTGTAGAGGTTGCCCATTTGGGAGATGCTGTCAAAGAAGCCTTGAAGTGTTGCTGCAGTGCGTCTTGTAAATGGTACACATTGCAGACATGTTACACCGATGGCAGAGAGATTGAATGTTCGAGGTGGTGGATGGGGTGCCAATCAAGTGGACTGCTTTGTCTTGAATAGTGTTGAGTTTCTTGAGTGTCGTTGGAGTTGCAGGCATCCAAGCAAGTGAAAAATATTCAATCACACTCCTGACTTGTGCCTTGTAGATGGCGGGAAGGTTTTGGGCAGTCAAGAATTGACTTACTTGCCGCAGAATGCGGCCACTGACCTTTGCCCCTGTGGCCGCAGTTATCATGCGGCTAGTCCAGTTCAGGTTCGGGTCAACAGCGATCCCCAGGGTGTTGAGAGCGGGGGGGGGGGGATTTGGCAATGGCACTGCCATTGGGTGTCAAGGGGAGAAGGTTAGAGTCTCTCTTGTTGCAGGGTGGTCATTGCCTCGTATGGAGCAAATGTTATCAGGCCAAAGCCTCAGTGTTCTCCAGGTCTGGCTGCACACAGAAGTAGACTGCTCCATTGCTCTGAATCCAAATCCAATTCTGCCCTCATGCAGCATTCATACATATATCTTCCAGTAGAGGTCGCTGGATAGCAATCAGGAGTGGATACCCTGGCTGATTTTTGCCCCTTCCCCAACTAACCCAGCAACACTGAGAAAAACTGAAGCCCTCTAATATTGTCCATCTAACCAGCAGTTAACCCGATACAGAGAGTGAGCGTAACCTGAAACCTCCTGGTCTGCTTGTCTGATTATAACATCAGGAAATACATCTACCCACTTGGCAATGGGTGAATTATATTTGGTTATGCTCCATGCTGATTAACCTCTTGGTTTATGAGTATTAGAGAACATCGTTCATTCTCATTAATAACCATTACATGCTCAGCTGACTTTGCCAATGCAGATTGTAGAGAGTAACAGGTTAAACTGTTGGGTCTGCTGTGCAAACAAGAAAGCAACTTTTTTTGAAAAAAAAATGATTTCTTTTCAGTCCCCAGTACAAACTCGCCGCCTGTATCCTCAGCATCCAATGATCCCGTGGGATCCTATTCCATCAACGGGATTCTGGGCATTCCGCGATCGAATGGAGAGGCCAAGAGGAAACGAGATGAAGGTAAGAGGGAAACATGATCCAGCTTTTTGTACTGTCACCTGTAGGGCAGCTAGTGTTTCTGGCACGATCATTGCATGCTACCCATCTGCTCTCTAATCATCTTCTAGTTTACACTGGGTTTGTGCTGTTGGAAGCAGTGAGGCTGCAGATGGGGAGGGGTGGGGAGGAGGGGGGGGTTTGACGTTTATTGTGGAATTCGGTCCTGCAGTTGGGGTTTGTGTAATGTGATCGGTTGAAGGGTGTTTGTCATTAAGGCTGCACAGTTGGAGCCCGGCGCAGGAGCCTCTGATTCTACTGGAAGCCCACGCCTCCTTGTACGCTCTCTTTCAGTGCTGGCCGGCGGTGACAGTTCACCCGTTTCGAGAAGTGAATGCTTTCTGTTGGTGACACATGTAGGTGCTTTGTGTGGGAAGAATGCTTTTGTGGCAGCCATGAAGGAGTTAAGTGCCTTCCCTGCCTTGTGAGGCGACCCATCTGCTTGCTTGGTGTGATCTCTGCTTAGAGAGAGAGAGAGAGGGAGCAAAGGAATTGTTTAAGTGACATTAACCTCTTGGTTGCATTGAGGGTTTTGCAAACTTTCTCACTCTGAATTGCAAGAATGATTTCACCTGAATTTCTTAAATGTGAATGTCACAGTAAATGAACGCACATTATGTTATGTTATGTATTCCTACTGCTATTTTTTCACCAATCTCAGGAATGACACACAGCTATCTGCAATAGAAACTGTTGCCTGCAGAGAGCAGTCTCCCTGAGTTACAGAAAGGTAAAATTAGTCTCCAGTTATATATATTGGAGGACATGATCAAATCTCGCCCCGGTGGCACCTGTTACTGGTACACACTGACTGACAAGGCTTACCCACAATGAATGGCCAGTTGCGTGAGGTACTGCAGAGCATTCCATGCCAGCGAAACATAGAAACTAAAAGCAGGAGTAGGCCATTCAGCCCTTCAAGCCTGCTCCCCCATTCATTATGATCATCGAATTCGATATCCTGGGTTCCCCCCATATCCCTCAATCCGCCAAGAGCTATATCTGATTCCCAAAGCCAACTGCTTGAACGTGTGAGTCAGTGCCTTTTGGGACAGGTGGGAGATAACAGGGCACAATTTTGGAAAGTGTTTGTGAACCGCTGGTGTTCCCCCACACTCCTGTCATCTCAAAGTGCCCTCCTCTGTCCCCAGGGCTCAGAATGCGCCTTCAGTCCTCACGCAGGAAGCTGACTGGAGGTTACGGAGGGTTAAGCCCTCTCTCTTACTTTTTATTGAGAAACTAATGTGAAGGGACTGAGGGCCACCGTAAAGTCCAGTGACAGGACAGAACAGAATGTGGCGTCGAGAAATAGGAGTCGGCTGGTACAAAGCTTGGATTTTGAACTGATATTTGACTGTAAGATGCGGAAGCGATGCGCAATTGTGGATAAAATGCATTAAATTAGCAGGGTGAATGATAATGTCACATAATGAAAATCTATCTGCATTTGTTTTTCCAATACCATTGCAGTTACCTCTGTCTATAATTGTCTGATCACACCTGACCATTGATATTTACTATGTGTATCCAAACACGTGGAGGAAATGCTTTCAGTAACAATCATTTCTATTTTTTATAAGATGCTCTATGTATCCTTGTTGCATAAGATGAAGTATTGTAATAAACTGCTGTCCTGTTTTGAGTTCTCTCGATTGCAATATGGATGAGGTTCATGCAACATGCAAGAAATAGGTGTGGCAAGATTATTAAAATGCAATTTTGTATGGTCGCTCAGATTAATCACAGCGTTAAGACATCGCACTATCCTGTTTGTGACAGTGTTGATATATTTAAGATGCTAAGGTATTGAAGATGGCTCTCATAAAGGGCATCTTACTCGCAGTCCCGGTTTGACAGCGACCTTGATTGTAAACCTTTAATCCTAGTTTTCTGATCCTTCCATGGACGGGCTGCTCCCCTATCTCTTGTAACCTCTCTCTGACCCACAACCCTCCGCGAGCTCGGCATTCCAGCAATTCTGCGCATCCCTTGATTTCCGCTGTCTCTCCATTGACGGTCATGCCGTCAGCAGTTCAGACTCTAAGCTCGGGAATTCCTTCTTGTTTCTCTCCCCTTTTCTAACTCGCCCTCCCTAACAGCATGGTGGGAGTACCTACATCATGTGGGCCACAGCGGTTCAAGAAAGCAGCTCACCATCTCCTTCTCAAGGGCAATTGGGGATGGGCAATAAATGCTGGCCCAGCTAGCGATGCCCACATCCCATCGCAGAGGAAATTCTTCTCTCCTCTTTTCAGTTGCTATTTCAAACTAACTATTTGACCAAGGTTATGGGTGATATTTTACATAAAGCTGGCATCCATTTTGCCTGCTGTATTAACGGTTAATGCAATATTTTGCCAGTCTAAGTGGGTTTTGGCTAATGGAATTTTATTTAAAATTTTCTAATGGGACGTGGGTGTCGCGAGCGAGGCCAATATTTATTGTCCATCCTTAATTGCCCTTGATAAGATGGTGGTGAGTTGCCTTCTTAAACCGCTGTAGTCCGTGTGGTGTAGGTACACCAACAGTGCTGGTAGGGAGGAAAGGAATTCCAGGATTTTGACCCAGCGACAGTGAAGGAATGGGGATATATTTCCAAGTCAGGATGGCAAGTGACTTGGAGGGGAACTTCCATGTGGTGGTGTTCCCAGGTATCTGCTGTTCTTCTAGGTGGTAGAGGTCACAGCTTTCGAAGTTGCTGTCAGTGGAGCCTTGGTGAGTTGCTGCTGTGCATCCTGTAGATGGTGCACATCGTGTTGGTGGTGGTGGAGGGAGTGAATGTTTGTTGATGGGGTGCCAATCAAGTGGGGCTGCTTTTCCCTGGATGGTGTTGAGCTACTTGAGTGTTGTTGGAGCTGCACCCATCCAGGCAAGTGGAGAGTATTCCATCACACTCCTGACTTGTGCCTTGTAGATGGTGGACAGGCTTTGGGGAGTCAGGAGATGAGTTACTCACTGGAGAATTCCCAGTCTCTCATTTCCTCTTGAGCCTCAGCATTTGGACCAGCTCAGTTTCTGAATCATCGTGTTACAGTTCACATGGACATTACCATCCGATCAATCTAATCTGCCCGTTCCAGTTGGACCAAGCTTGTTCTTTCCAAATGGATCAGCAGGGGTACCTTTGACTCTGTTGGCATACGGGCTGCCCATCCTGTTACAAAATCTCACATTGACCAGGAAGACCTGAGTTTTGATCCCTGATCTGTGCTGATGTGAGTCAGGGTTACAGTATGAGAACTCAATGAATCTCAACACTATTGAGCCAGAGTAACAGGAACATCAACCAGGCCTCCGGCCCCCTATTTGACATCGAATTCCTCCCTATCATGTGGGGATGTTTGACAAGGATGATTATGAGGTTGGCTGTGATGCTCCCCTTGGTTGCTAACTTTCTGGGCATTCGATCACTAGACTCGCCCACAAAGAATGGTGGCTTGGGTAGCATACCAGGGGTAGGGGCAATGGATGAGCTCAGAGGGTGGAATGGTGGCCTATATTTGGGGGTGGAAGTGATTTATTTATTATTTTCATGTGTACGAGGATACAGTGAAAAGTATTGTTTCTTGCACGCTATACAGACAGAGCATACTGTTCATAGAGTACATAGGGGAGAAGGAAATGATAGGATGTAGTTACAGATAGGGTGAAGAGAAAGATCAACATAATACATGGTAGGCCCATATAGTGTTACAGTCACAGCTTCAGCACAGAAGGGTGGCACGGTGGCACAGCAGGTTAGCACTGCTGCCTCACAGCGCCAGGGACCCGGGTTCGATTCCTGGCTTGAGTGACTGTGCGGAGTCTGCACATTTCCTCCCGTGTCAGCATGGGATTCCTCCGGGTGCTCCAGTTTCCTCCTCCAGTCCGAAAGGTGTGATGGTTAGGATGCATCGGCCGTGCTAAATTCTCCCTCAGTGTACCCAAACAGGCGACTAGGGGATTTTCACAGTAACTTCATTGCAGTGTTAATGTAAGCCGACTTGTGACACGAATAAATAAACTTAAAAGAAAATGCTCGGTGCAGTGAAAAAGATCAACTTAATATAAGGTAGGTCGATTCAAATGTCTGCTGGCAGCAGGGGAGAAGCTGTTGTGGGGGGGGCTGTGTTTGTTGGGGGGGTGGGGGGGGGGGCAATGGTGGAAGATGGTAGAATGCTGGCCTGTATTTGGGGGTGAAAGTGAGGGCAATAGATGAGGAGAGAGGGCAGGGTGGTGGACTCAATGGGGGTGAAAGTATTGGAGGACGGGAACTGAATGAAACAGCCGAGGCACTCTGTTGTTTATAATAACTGGCTGCGTGGTACGGGCGATATTATAATCTCTGAACACATTCAACAGACACTTAGCCGGGGAAAGGGAAAAATACGCAAGCTTTCTTATGCAGATAATATAATGAATTCCCTGAAGATCCTATTCAGCCCTCTCCCCCTTCCCCCAACCCATGGCCAACCGAGCGTAAAACCGACCATTCACCCACCCCCACCCCCCACCCCACTCCGCCAAAAATAAAATAAAAATGTTGCCTCCCTTTCAGTGAAGTTTATTAATTGATTCAGTGAAGCACATATCGAACAGAAAGAGGGGCTTGCACTCAAAGACCTGACCTACACTTTTGTCACTGTTGTCTTATACAATTAATCTTGGGTGAAATGATTAAGAAGAGTTAGGATAATTACATGTCAAGATGATGTAGCAAGCCACCCAGGTCAGCCGCAGAAAGCACTACTGATGTGTTAGATGCTTCCACTCTCTCTCCGAGCGAGGAGAAGAGAGAAGAAATGATTTTTTTTTTGCCCCAAGCCTTCCAGATTACAGAGTCGCTGTGCACAGCACAGCTCTCCATTTTAATTTTATTGAATAAACATTATTATAAGTAGAAAAAAATACCAAAATCAATCAATCCCGACACATTCATACAGTACAATAAATGAGCTGTATATAAGCCTGGTGCGGACGCAAGGTTGAGTGCTGTTATGATTACAAAGCCACTGAACTTTCACACTGCACTGAGAAAATTAGAAAAAAAAATAAAAGGCCTGGAATTAGAAGCAAATGAAAATTAGACTCGGGAGTTTTAAAAACTGCCAACAGTCAAACAAGGATACTGTGTGTGAATGTGAGTGTGTGTGTGCAAGTGTGTGTGCGTGTGTTTGTGAATGTGTACAGGATACACTGTGTGTGTGTGATTGTGTGTGTGTGCATGATTGCATGTGCTCCTGAGTGTCTATGTGCGTGAGTGCGTGCAAGTGTGTTTGTGAATCTGTACATCTGTACAGGGTACACTGTGTGTGTGTGTGTGTATAGGATGCAGTGTCCGTGTGTCTATGTGTAGGATAAACTGTGTGTGTGGGATGCAGTGTGTGTTTATCTATGTGTATGATACTGTGTGCGTGTGTGAGTGTGGTGAGTGTGGGTGTGTGGTGTGCGAGTGTGTGTGTGTATGTGTGTGAATTTGTGTAGGATGCCGTGTCTGTGTGCCTATGTGTAAGATAAACTGTGTATGTGTGCGTGTGTACAGGATGCACTGTGTGTGTAGGATGCAATGTGCATGTATTTATGTGTAGGATACTGCGTGTGTGTGTATGTGTGTGTGTGTGTGTGCCAGTGTGTGTGTGCGTGAGTGTGTGTGTGCGCGAGTGTGTGTGTGTGCGTGTGTGTGTGTGTGCGCGAGTGTGTGTGCGTGAGTGTGTGCTTGTCTGTGTGTGCGAGTGTGTGTGTGCGTGCGAATGTGTGTGTGTGTGCGAGTGTGAGTGTGGTGAGTGTGGGTGTGTGGTGTGCGAGTGTGTGTGTGTGTATGTGTGTGAATTTGTGTAGGATGCCGTGTCTATGTGCCTATGTGTAAGATAAACTGTGTATGTGTGCGTGTGTACAGGATGCACTGTGTGTGTAGGATGCAATGTGCATGTATTTATGTGTAGGATACTGCGTGTGTGTGTATGTGTGTGTGTGTGTGCCAGTGTGTGTGTGCGTGAGTGTGTGTGTGCGCGAGTGTGTGTGTGTGTGTGTGCGCGAGTGTGTGTGCGTGAGTGTGTGTGCGTGAGTGTGTGCGTGTCTGTGTGTGTGTGTGCGAGTGTGTGTGTGTGCGTGCAAATGTGTGTGTGTGTGCGAGTGTGTGTGTGTGTGTATGTGTGCGAGTGTGTGTGTGCGAATGTGTGTGTGCGAGTGTGTGTGTGTGTGTGTGTATGTGTGCGAGTGTGTGTGTGCGAATGTGTGTGTGCGAGTGTGTGTGTGTATGTGTGCGAGTGTGTGTGTGCGAATGTGTGTGTGCGAGTGTGTGTGTGTGTGTGTGTATGTGTGCGAGTGTGTGTGTGCGAATGTGTGTGTGTGTGCGAATGTGTGTGTGTGCGATTGTGAGTGTTTGTGTGTGTGAGTGTGTGCGAATGTGTGTGTGTGTGCGAGTGTGTGTGACAGACATGGGGGCACAAAATGAGCAGTGTTGGACACTGACGGCTGTCAATTAACTAATAAAATCCAATCGGAATTCCTGCCCTAATCCTTATCCAGTTATCCCTGCTGAAGAAAGTGTGCGTGCCTGAGTATACATTACACACCAGATTGAGTTTACAGAGTCTCCTGAAGAAAACACACAGCCCTGCGACTCTCATGACGAGAGGAGCTGGGTGGAAGTGGCCTATCCCACCGGGACATGTGTCTTACAATCCCACAAACTCTCACACATGTCCCGGTGGAATAGGTCACTTCCAACCACACTCACTCACTCACCGTGTCCCGTGTTCACTGATAAATACAATTCCACTCTCACACAGAGCGAATCTTAAACCAAGATAGCAAAGTGGGCTGCAAAGGGGGTGGGGGAAGAAAATGCTGCCTTTTCTGTTGACAATAGTTCAACCTCTTTGCAAACTGGGTTCACGCACCACGTGAGGGAGGGAGGGGGGGAGTAAAGAGAGACGGAGCAAAAAAATAAAATGTGCTAATGAGTTACAATGTAGAAAGTGGCTTCTTAACCATTTTTGGCAATGATTCATGCTTGCAGATTCCCACAGTGACATTAACCTGCACACGCATGGTAGTTAATATGGTTGCAAATACTGCTCACCTACTCAGTGATACCTCACAGGTGCTGACATTACACAGACTGACATACATGGACACATACGTGCCCAAAATTCTGGGTTGCGACTTTGCCTTTACGTGCTGGTGTGTCACCAGGTGACAGTGGAAGCAACAGCCCATTATCTTCTCCTGATTATTCTTCCCGTTTAACTTCCTCGGGAGTGTAAATGGGAGAGAGGTGAAGGAGACTGATGATTGATTATCGTCCATGTGACACAGTTGTAATCGGTGGGTTCATACAGCACCATTGCTTGCACGCACTCACACCTATCTTCAATTCAAGATGTCCGAAAATTTGCAGGTTAGGTGGATTGGCTATGGTAAATTGCCCCTTAGTGTCTAAAAATGTGCAGGTTAGGAGAATAAGCCAAGCTAAATTGCCCCTTAGTGTCCAGAGATATGTAGATTATGTCCATTGGCCATGCTAAATTGCCCCTTAGTGTCCAAGGAGATGCAGGTTTGGCGGATTGGCCATGCTAAATTGCCCCTTAGTGTCTAAAAATGTGCAGGTTAGGGGAATTAGCTAAGCTAAATTGCCCCTTAGTGTCCAAAGATATGTAGATTACGTCCATTGGCCATGCTAAATTGCCCCTTAGTGTCCAAGGAGATGCAGGTTTGGCGGATTGGCTATGGTAAATTGCCCCTTAGTGTCTAAAAATGTGCAGGTTAGGGGAATTAACCAGGCTAAATTGCCCCTTAGTGTCCAAAGATATGTAGATTACGTCCATTGGCCATGTTAAATTGCCCCTTAGTGTCCAAGGAGATGCAGGTTTGGCGGATTGGCCATGCTAAATTGCCTCTAGCATTTAAGGATGTGTAGGTTAGGTGGATTGGCCATGCTAAATTGCCCCATAATGTCCAAGGAGATGCAGGTTTGGTGGATTGGCCATGGTAAATTGCCCCTTAGCATTTAAAGATGTGCAGGTTAGGTGGATTGGCCATGGTAAATGCAAGGGATTACAGGGATAGGGCAGGGGTTGAGATGGGTCTGGTGGGTTTCAGATGAAGTGCAAAGGGAATGGCTGATCCAATTCCCTATAGCCTGTAATCCCAGCCCGAGTGGAAGAATATTCCTTACTGGCGCCAGCACACACCCACAGACATTCACACTCAAGCATTTCACCCCATGTCGATAACAAGCACAAATCCACTCTTATGGAGCCCAGTTTGTGAGCTAACATGACAATGCCGCAGCTGAACAAAAGACATTTTCCAACGTTACCTTTCCATGAAACAGCCCAGAAGAAACAATCGGCTCAGACCAGTGTTCATATATCCTCGTTTTACTGGTGTTCCATTTTAAAGCCTACAAGACCAGTATTCTTACTTCATAGAACCATAGAATCCCTACAGTGCAGGAGGAGGCCATTTGGCCCATCAAGCCCTCACCGACAACAATTCCACCCAGGCCTTATTCCCTCGACATATTCACCCTGCTAATCCCCCTGACACTACGGCGCAGTTTAGCACGACCAATCAACCTAACCCGCACATCTTTGGAGCAAACCCATGCAGACACGGGGAGAATGTGCAAACACCACACAGACAGTGACCCAAGGCCGGAATCAAACCCGGTCCCTGGCGCTGTGAGGCAGCAGTGCTAACCATTTTACTGGTGTTCCATTTAAAGTATGCAAGACCAGTTCAGATCCCCAGTATTCTCATTTCCCCATTTTTACAGGCGTTCCATTTTAAGGTATACAAGACCAGTTCGGACCAGTATTCTTATTTCCCCATTTTATTGTTTTATTTTCCTTCTGGGAGTTAACCCTTTGAAGATAGGATTTTTTTTCTTTGGAGCTGTGCCAAATGTCCTGCCACTTAACATCCTCAAGATTGGCGTTCTCCCGTGAGTTGGTGGGGAGGATGGGTTAACATGGAGGGAAACGAACTACCAAACACACTCTTCATTCTCTGTAGTTTCTGGCAATCTTTTACACAAAGGTGTCTAGCTTGTTCAGCAAGGCGAGGGTTACTCTCTGTGTAGCAGCGTGGAGTTCCTACTGAGGGCTTATTATGCGGAGTTACTGTGTAACCAACAGAGTGAAGATTGCTTATTGTGCAGCGGTGTTGAGTTTCCCCATTTAACTCCTGAGGGTGAGGCTTATCGTTAAGCAAGAAGCTGTTATACCACTAGGAACTTGTCTCCTTGCTTAGAGTAGGATTGTTCTGGAGCAGTGGTGGGCAACTTGCGGCCTGGGGAGGAGGGAGGGGAGGTGGCGGGCACATGCGGCCCATCTGAGTGCGGCCCCACAAGACATTTTGTTGACCGTTGCCCATGCGTAGGGTTGCCACATTCCACTGATTCCTGTTATTGTAGTTTTTTTCCCCCCACTGGCATGACTGTAACAAGATGCACGTAAAGCAAGGGTGAGTGAAGTGAGGTGTGCGCTGATTGCTCACAACATTGACTGTGAGAGCCATGCGCTCCCTCTGTGTCCAAAGTGTCAATATCTCTTTTGTTTTTACCATTTGAAGTCGATGACAATTCTATTGATATATGAATGATTAAACATTTTATACATCTCATTATGAAATATTCAGCGTGTATTAAATGTATTTAATCTTATTCACGGGGTCATGGTTAGTGAACAAGCCTCATTTCAATCTTGCAGCCTACTGAGATAGAGGAGGGCCGCTCATGCAGCCCACTCACTCGTCGAGGTTGCCCATCGCTGTTCTGGGGTCTCTCGGGATTCAGAATTCGGATAAATGCAGCAGAGCATTTTCATTCTATTTTCTTTCGATGCTTTGATTTGGTACAGGGCTGGTGGAGATGGGAGGTAAAAGAGGCTGTTTGACTGGGTGGCATGGTTGATGGAGGGGAGGCCATCTGATGACGCTTCCAACAATTTGTCCCATCAGAATCCAAACTCCCTCGCTCAGAGTGCGCTGAGCTGACACTGCCCTTTCTCCCAGTCAGTGTATGAGCTGCGTAAAACTCCACACACTAGTGCCTAATCCCTGGCTAAACTCAACTCGAGCAACGGGGAGAGGCTGCTTTTCGCCAACAGAAAAGAGGGATGACAATTAAAAGTTGGCCTCCTCACCAGTTTAGGGATAGCAGTTCTGATTGGACACATGGGCCGGGCTTCTCCAACCTCGCCCACCCCAGACTCGGGGCGGGCGAGACTCGCAGAACAACATTCCCCGTTGGCCGCGGGCGGGATCTTCCGATCCTCGGGCGGGGCGAGGCGGTAAAAGTCCGGCAATGGGCCGGGATTCTCTGACCTCGCCCGCAAGGATTTTCCAGTCCCGTTGCGGTGAATGGAGTTTTGGCTGAGCGCCCAATTCTCCGTTTGCGGTAGCAGGGCGTACGAAGTCGGAGAATCCCTGCCACAATCCCTTGTCCCTACCAATCAAACGCCCTTCCGTGTCAATTTTTAATCACCAATAACTAACTCTGAATGGTCTGTTGCTGCTCCAATGTGCGTGCTTTTGCATTCTTGTTCCTTGTAGGAGTGTCTGGGAGATTAATCGCTAATTCCTGGAAACACCAGGGCACTCCTAAAGGTTTGGTAACCCTACACCAGCCTGAGAGACATGGCAGTCGGTATTAGCACAGAGCCCAGCGCCTTTGTGTAGTGACACAAACTTTGTGCTTTCACTCAAATCTCTGTTTAATCTTCAGACTCAACCTCTCCCATATCTGTCCACCTGTTCCTACGTGGTTATTCTTTCGATGGAGGAGCGGGGGCGGTGGTGGCGGGGGGGACCCTGTCTATTTAGGAACTTGGGAAATCAAATATCTTGACATGGACACTGAAGTTTAGTGGGGTCCAAAACAGCCGGCAGAACCTTAGAAAGGTTACTATAGAAACTGTATGAATCACACTGTCTGCTAAGTCACCTCTCATTAAAGCATGTTTTTGTGTGACCATAAAGAATCGTGTTGTGAGGAATGCAATGTCGTTCCATTAAAGCTGCAGGAACCATTCAGTGTGAGCCCAATCACTTCCTCCTTTTTATTGGGGAATCAGCACTTTTTTTTTAAGAAAACAAACCATTCTAAGCCACAATAGATTGAAAGCTGCTGTAATTAAACACAGTTTTGTCAGACCCACTGGGCGCTGATCATTCTAATCTTCCTGCCACAGTCGGGATAAACTCCCCCCTTTTTTTTTTCCTCTTCTTTTATTCCAACCCCTTTCTTCTGAACGAATCGATTCCTCGCTGGGCCACAATTGCACAGACGCTGGGCAGCCGTGCCCTATTGGCCACGTGTCACGTTGGCATTGAACATCGCAGGCTCTTCTCCCACGGGGTGCATCGCAGCTGAGCGCAATCCCGCCGCCATCCAATATTCACAGGCAGCACCGTGATCGGAACTCAGAGGCCCAGCTGAGTTCTCTTTTCTTTTTGTTAACTCTTCCCAAACCAGCGTCCAATTTGTGCAGCCTGAGACGAAACATAGATTTGGGGCGATTGAACGAGGGGTGCCTCTGTCCCATGCAACTCAATTATTATCCGGACGATTTTGTCCAAAGCATTTTGTCCAAAGCATACGGGGAGCTGCCTTGTCATTTATCGTCTGCCTATAAGCTCCCACATTGGCCTTAAGCTGTACTTTTATTCGATTGAATTCACATTTATGCAGCACCTTCCAAACCGCACAGTTTAAAGTACATTTTACAGTTACTCCTTCAAGCACTGTGATTATTATTGTGGTGATCACTTCAGCTATTCAACAGCCTGGGTTTGAGGCTCAAACACAACAGACAAGAGTGAACCAACTGTGCCAAGCTGACTGGACTATGGATGAATGTTTCTCAATTCCACGTTCCCCCCGTGTCTGCGTGGGTTTCCTCCGGGTGCTCTGGTTTCCTCCCACAGTCCACAGATGTGTAGGTTAGGTGGATTAGCCATTCTAAACTGCCCCTCAGTGTCGCAAGATGTGTAGGTAAAGTGGATTGGCCATGCTAAATTGCCCCTTAGTGTCCAAAGATGTGCAGGTTAGCTGGATTGGCCATGCTAAATTGCCCCTTAGTGTTCAAAGATGTGCGGGTTAGGTAGATTGGCCATGCTAAATTGCCCCTTAATGTCCAACGATGTGTAGGTTAGGCGGATTGGCCATGCTAAATTGCCCCTCAGGGTCGAACAATGTGTAGGTTAGGTGGATTGGCCATGCTAAATTGGCTCTTAGTGTTCAAAGATGTGTAGGTTAGGTGAATTGGCCATGCTAAGTTGCCCCTTAGTGTCCAAAGATATGCAGGTTAGGTGGATTGGCCATGCTAAATTGCCCCTTAGTGTCCAAAGATGTGCAGGTTAGGTGTATTAGCATTGATAAATGCACGGGGTTACAAGGATAGTGCAGGGGATGGGCCTGAGGAAAATGCTCTTTTGGAGAGTCGGAGCAGACCTGATGGGCCAAATGGCCTCCTTCTGCACTGCAGGGATTCTATGGTTTCACAATGAGACCTATTGATGTCCTGCTGGTATCTCCTTGATGGCATGGTCGATGTCGAGACGGAATATCAGGGACAGTATTTTCAAGGGTATTAAAGAGCAGGGAGAATGTTTCCGAAACAGAGTTGAACAGCGTTAGAGACAGTTAAATGCCCATCGGGTGGGAAGATGAGGTCTGAAATTGCATGCTCCCTTTCCTAAAAAAAATTCTTCAGAGTTTACACTCTGGTGCTGTAGTTTAAATGCCCATCAGTGTCAACAATGGAGTTTATACAATGGCTAGATAGATTTCTGGATTCCATTGGCATCAAGTGATATGGGGATAGTGCAGGAAGTTGGCGTTGAGTCAGAAGACCAACCATGATCCAGTTAAATGGTGGAATAGGCTCAAGGGGCTGAATGGCCTCTTTGTGCTCCTGTGTTCTTATGGCTCATCCATACTGGACTACACAAGAGAATCACAAACGATGAAGGACATTCAACTGTTCCTAATTCACCTATCCAGAAAGGCCATTCAATCGTCCCATTGCTTAATCCAATTATATTTCTTGGAGGATTCAAGAAATATTGTTTTTTTAAAATCTTATATGGGAATCCATTACATGTGGTGATTCCTTTTTGTGTGAAGTTGATTTTAAACGTGACCTTTATTCGTTTGAACGTGTCTCTCTTATTGTACTCTTCTCACAATTCAGCTTTTGGTAATTTTCTGGACTTCTCTTTTCTGTCTTGTGTTAAATATGCTGCAGCTTATCGCCACTGGGTCACAGTGCTGTAACCGTGCTGAATTCTAATCAGCATGTATACTGTGATGTAAAAAATTGGCTGTGTACACTCTGGTATGCTTACTGAAATATCTATCAGAGAGTTGGTGCATGTATACAGTGATTTAAAATTTGGCTATGTACACTCTGGTACACTCTTTGAGGTATCGATTTAGCTCAGTTGGCTGGATGGCTGGGTAGTGATGCAGAACGATGCCAACAGCGCGGGTTCAATTCCCGTACCGGCTGAGGTTATTCATAAAGGCCCCACCTTCTCAACCTTGTCCCTCGCCTGAGATGTGGTGATCCTCAGGTTAAATCATTACCAGTCAGCTCTCCCCCTCAGAGGTCTCATCTGGGAGTGTGGCGACTTAAAAAAAAAAGAGATTTCTACCATAGAGTTGGTGTGTATGCTATGATATAAAAGTTGGCTGTGTGCGTTTTGGTATGTTTACTGAAATATCTATCATCGAGTTGGGAGAATCTAAACTGGGATGTGGGCTCCGGAACCTACAATACCTCTGAGATAATCCAAAGTTGTGTCTGTGCTGTTCAATAACAACATAAATAAAACATCAAAATGGTAAATTAATGCTATATATATATTGGAATAAGTGCATTAAAATTCCACACTGGAGTATGTGTGTTGGAATGTGTGCACTTTTGTGAATATGTGTTGGAATGCATTGGAACATGTGTTCTGGAATGTAAATGGAGTATTTGCACCATGTTGTGCATATTGGGATGTATACCCTGAAGTACGCACACTGGAGTTTGTGCATTGGAATGTTAACACTGGAGTATTTGTACTTGAGCATCTAGGCAAGGATGGCTGCCTTCAGTGAGGTACATTGTAGAACATAGAAAAGTTACAGCACAAACAGGCCCTTCGGCCCACAAGTTGCGCCGAACATGTCCCTACCTACTAGGCTTACCTATAACCCTCTATCTTACTAACTTCCATGAACTTGTCCAAAAGTCTCTTGAAAGACCCTATCGAATCCGCCTCCACCACCACTACCGGCAGCCGATTCCACGCACCCACCACCCTCTGAGTGAAAAACGTACCCCTAACATCTCCTCTGTACCTACTCCCCAGCACCCTAAACCTGTGACCTCTTGTGGCAACCATTACAGCCCTGGGTATAAGCCTCTGAGAATCCACTCTATCAATACCCCTCAACATCTTACACACAAATTGTATACAATCTTATACAATTGTAGTCTGCACATTGAGCTGTATGCTAACTGGAGTACATGTGTTGGAGTATTTCTTGGTATATGCATGTTGTGTATGTATGCCGAGTATATTTGAAGAAAGAAAGTTTATTTATTAGTCACAAATAAGGCTTACATTAACACTGCAATGAAGTTACTGTGAAATTCCCCTAGTCGCCACAGTCCGGCGCCTGTTCGGGTCAATGCACCCTAACCAGCATGTCTTTCAGAATGTGGGAGGTAACCGGAGCACCCGGAGGAAACCCACGCAGACATGGGGAGAACGTGCAAACTCCACACCGACAGTGACCCAAGCTGGGAATCGAACCCGGGTCCCTGGCATTGTGAGGCAGCAGTGCTAACCACTGTGCCACAATCGAGTACCGCAATTAGAGCATGTGGACTGGGGTATACGAGGTGTTGAGTTTGCTCTGTAGTTTCTCTTTCAAGCCACTCTTCAATTTCCAAAACTCTTAGTGGAGTCTTATGAGGGTCTGAGTGGAGTGAGGTTTGTCAGTGTGTTAGAAGCTGGTTTGTTTTTTGAGGAAGTAGTTCACAGAAGAATCACGGGGGCTGGTGCGAGAAATAACAGAACAAGGTGCTAAATGTCAACAGGGGACCCGCTCAGTGACGGACTGCACATTTGCTCGATGCATCTGTTTCAAGTGATTTGCCTAATCTGCAGTTTCCTTGGGTTTAAATCTCGGGCACATTCTTGTCAGTCTGTGCTTGGAGAGAAGGATTAGGGAAGGTTCATAGGTCAGGGAGCTGAATCAAAATACTGCCACTAGAAGGAGCTTTAATCATGTGACTGCACCTCTGAATACAACAGGAAGCAGATGCGATATCTCGCAATGCCATCACTGTACGCAGGCCCACAGTAACCCAGAGGCGCAAATAACTTTGAAGGAGATATCCATTACTCAACATAGGTCACTTCAATTGAAAAGAACAAAGAACAATACAACACAGGAACAGGCCCTTCGGCCCACCAAGCCTGTGTCGTACTTGGTTTCTATCCCTCAGTTCGCCTCCCATTCCTGTGTCTACCAAGATGCACTTTGAACATTGCTAACGCGCCTGCTTCCACCACCTCCACTGGCAATACGATCCAGGCGTCCACCACCCTCTGTGTGAAAAACTTTCCCCGCACGTCTCCCCTGTATGTACCCCCTCTCACCTTAAACCTGTGCCCTCTTGTAGTCGGTCCTTCCAGCCTGGGAAAAAGCCTCTGACTGTCCACCCTGGCGATGCCTCTCATAATTTTGTATATTTTTATCAGGTCTCCTCTCATCTTTCCAGTGAAAACAATCTGAGTTTATCCAATCGATCCTCACAGCCAATGCCCTCGAGACCAGGTAACATCCTGGTAAACCTCCTTTGCACTCTCCCCAAAGCATCCACGTTCCTCTGGTAGTGTGGTGACCAGAACTGCACGTATTATTCCAAATGCGGCCTAACTAAAGTTTTATACAGCTGTATAGCCTCCCCCTCTCTTGCATTGCAAAGTGGTTCTTAAAATGAGAGTTATTCAACAACAACAACTTATATTTACATGGCGCCTTTGATGTAATAAACACCTGAAGGCATTTCACAGGAGCGTTTTAAAGTAAAGTTTGATGTGAGCCAGAGGAGGGGAGATTAGGTGCGGTGACCAAAAGCTTGGTCAGAGAGGTAGCTTTTAAGGGGTGTCTCAAGAGGAAGGCAAGGTGAAGAAATGGAGGAAGCTCATGTGGATAGGGCCTTGGTAATTGAAGGCACGGCCACTGACGGTGGAGTGATTAAAACTGTGGATGCTCAAGAGGCCAGAATTAGATGAGTGCAGATGTCATCGGAGGGTTGTGGGGCTGGAAATTACAGAAATAGATTCAATTAAAAACATTGATGATTGAATTAGTAAAACAGCTTTACATTTTAATGGTGCCCTTAATTAACATTTCAATGTGTCAACCCATTCTTTCCCCACCTCCTTCGCTCTTTCCTTACTTAGACAATCCTTGGGTTTTTAGAATTGAACCTGTCAGTCGGTCGAACTTACTTGACCCCCTCCTTTGCTGTTTGCATTTTGGTGGGTGTTTGGTGCTGTGCACTCTTCATAGAATCATAGACCATAGAATCCTTCAGTGCAGAAGAAGGCTATTTGGCCCATTGAGTCTGCACCAACTCTCCGACAGAGCATCCTACCCATGCCCTATCCCTGTAACTCCACATATTCACCTCGCTAATCCGCCTAACCCACTCATTGTGGGACACTAAGGGGCAATTTAGCATGGCCAATCCACCTAACCTGCACATCTTTGGGCACTAAGGGGCAATTTAGCATGGCCAATCCACCTAACCTGCACATCTTTGGGCACTAAGGGGCAATTTAGCATGGCCAAAACTCCTAACCTACACATCGTGGGACTCTAAGGGGCAATTCAGCATCCACCTAAGCTGCAAATCTTTGGAGTGTGGGAGGAAACTGGAGCAGCCAGAGGAAACCCACACAGACACGGAGTAGTACGTGCAAACTCCACACAGTCAGCCAAGGATGGAATTGAACCCGGGTCCCTGGCCGCTGTGAGGCTGCAGTGCAATCCACTGTGCCACCATATTGTGCACCTCCCCTCGCTCTATAAAAGACAATGGGGAATAGATAGTACAGAAACAGGCACAATGAGCCCAATGGCCTTCTTCCCTTCTGTACCTTTGAAGGTACGGGCCTCTGAGTGTTTTGATTTTCCAATTTCTGCCTTGTTTCTGACCCTGCTCGTTCTGGAAGACACTGAGGCATAAATCACCCCTCTTGTCAATTCGAACAACCTAAGGTCATCAGGAAATATACCAACAGAATTCATGCTCTGAAACTTGCATTGTATCTGGAGAGAGAGCATGCTGAGCTACAGTACAGTCAGGTGAAGTGATGTGCTGAACAGTCCTGTCACTGATGACAGCAGCTTGCGGTGAGGAATTAATAAAAAATAAATAATAAGTGTGTTCGCTAAAGTGCGATATTTCCAGACTTGTTTTGGTACTCACGTCAAGTACATCATGTCAATGGCCGGGTTTCTATTGGGAAATTATTTGGTTCACATGGTTAAAGTGTTTGCAATAAATTCCTGCCAAAATTAGATTACTTCAATGGGCGGCATGGTGACACAGTGGTTAGCACTGCTACCTCACAGTGCCAGGGACCCGCGTTTGGTTCCAGGCTTGGGTCACTGTCTGTGCGGAGTTTGCACATTCTCCCCATGTCTGTGTGGGTTTCCCCGGGTGCTCCGGTTTCCTCCCACAGTCAAAGGATGTGAAGTTCAGGTGGATTGTCCATGCTAAATTGGTCCTTAGTGTTCAAAGATGTGCGGGTTAGGTGGATTGGCCATGCTGGTGTCTAAGATGTGTAGGTTAGGTGGATTGGCCATGCTAAGTTGCCCCTTAGTGTCCAAAGATGTGCAGGTTAAGTGGATTGGCCATGCTAAATTGCCCCTTAGTGTCCAAAGATGTGCAGGTTCGGTGGATTCACCATGCTAAATTGCCCCTTAGTGTCCAAAGATGTGCAGGTTAGGTGGATTGGCCATGCTAAATTGCCTCTTAGTGTCCAAAGATGTGCAGGTTAGGTGGATTGGCCATGCTAAATTGCCCCTTAGTGTCCAAAGATGTGCAGGTTAGGTGGATTGGCCATGCTAAATTGCCCCTTAGTGTCCAAAGATGTGCAGGTTCGGTGGATTCACCATGCTAAATTGCCCCTTAGTGTCCAAAGATGTGCAGGTTAGGTGGATTGGCCATGCTAAATTGCCTCTTAGTGTCCAAAGATGTGCAGGTTAGGTGGATTGGCCATGCTAAATTGCCCCTTAGTGTCCAAAGATGTCCGGGATAGGTGGATTGGCCATGCTAAATTGCCCCTTAGTGTCCAAAGATGTGCAGGTTAGGTGGATTGGCCATGCTAAATTGCTCCTTAGTGTCCAAAGATGTGCAAGTTAGATGGATTGCCCATGGTAAATTGCCCCTTAGTATCCAAAGATGTGCAGGTTAGGTGGATTGGCCATGCTAAATTGCCCCTTGGTGTCTAAGATGTGCAGGTTAGGTGGATTGGCCATGCTAAATTGCCCCTTGGTGTCTAAGATGTGTAGGTTAGGCGGATTGGCCATGGTAAATTGCCCCTCAGTGTCAGGGAGATTAGCAGGGTCAATATATGGGTTTACAGGAATTGGTGGGATTGTTGTTGTTGCAGGCTCGATGGGCTGAATGGCCTCCTTCTGCCCCATAGGGATTCTATAATACCCATCATGAACACGATTAACCCCGTTAATGCCTGGTGCAAAATAAGGTCCGCATTGAAACATTGCCCACCAGAAAATCTGTGTGGCAGATGTCATTGTGCGCTTTGGTTCAGCCCAGCAGTGCTTTTGGGCAAGAAATTCTAAATTTAAAGGATGCACAGACTGAGTGAGTCAGCAATATTTTGCGAGATGAGTCACTGAAAGGGATGGTGCTTCTGAAAGAGGGTTGCTTGTTAATGTGACAACGCTGATAGTGATCACTGTCGAGAGAAGAATCTGTGAAGAGTGTCTGCTGCCGTCCCTGGCCTGTAGCTCACTGCTTTATACGACGGTGTCAAAAAGAATAACATTTATCGCGCGCCTTTAGCGTGGGAACAAAACACCTCAAGGGGCTTTATACTGCCGACCAGTGGTGATCATTGGTTTGGCGTTTATTTGCTAATCTTCATCAGGGTGGTTCCAAACTTAAAAGACAATGGACAGGCTTGAATAAATTTCCTTTATGGAGAGGCAATTACTAAATTACCTGCAACACGGAGCTCTTAAAGCACTTGAAAGGTCAGCGTGCTGTGGAGTTTCGTTCACCTTCTAAAGGGCTAAAGATTTTCAATTGGCCTCAGAGACTCAAAGCGTTGCAGGCTTTCACAGGGGCACTTTGGAATAGATGCCTTGGCGAGCTGCGTAAAAGAGGTTTAGTTCTACATTCAATGTTCCCATAGATAACCACAGAACCCCTTCAGTGCAGCAGGAGGCCATTCGGCCCATCGGGTCTGCACCGATTCTCTGAAAAAGCATCTCACCCAGACCCCCCCCCCCGCCCCACCCCATGCTATACTCGTAACCCCACACATTTAGCATGGCCAATCCATCTAACCTGCACATCCTTGGACATTAAGGGGCAATTTAGCATTAGCTAATCCAGCTAACTTGCACATCTTTGGACACTAAGGGGCAATTTAACATGGCCAATTCACCTAACCCACACATCTTTGGACACTAAGGGGTAATTTAGCATGGCCACTCCCCCTAACCTACACATCTTTGCACACTAAGGGGCAATTTAGCATTGTCAATCCACCTAACCTGCACATCTTTGGACTGTGGGAGGAAACTGGAGCACCCGGAGGAAACCCACGCAGACACGGGGAGAACGTGCAAACTCCACACAGACAGTGACCCAAGCTGAGAATCGAACCCGGGTCGCTGGCGCTGTGAGGCAGCAGTGCTAACCACTGTGCGACCGTGCCACCACTGTGGGAAACTGGCTCTGAAGGACTGTGAGTTGAGAATCGGGCTGTTGCATTCTTGCCCTGCCTCTGAGTGTTCTTAAAACTTTCAAAACACGACTTCCTCAAAGAGAGATTATTCTAATAAGCCTCAGGCGATGTTCACCTTAGGCCTGAATCTTAGAGAGGTGAATACGTTCTTAGTTACATAGAAACGTAAAGAAGAATAGACAAAACCTTTAACGAAACATAACTAACTAATGTCATGTAAACGGTTGCTTGTAACAATAGGGAATGTAGGCTCTGGCCAGTAGGTGGAACTGTAGAGGGAGTGTCAATGTACCTCTCATCATCTGGTGAGTAAACTGATATTCATTAACTGGCAATGGGCACCAGAAAATGTATTTGCTGGCGATATTGTTTAAACCTGTACATAGTTCCTGATATCTGAACCTTGGTGTGTTGTTCTTATTCTTGTTTAGTTACACACTGAAAGATACAATGCCTGTTTCCCATGTTTGAGTGTTCAGTTCTGTCCCCTTTTTCTGCCACTTTGATTTGCTCAACTGTCATTAAAAAAATATGATTTAGCCTCCAAAATGCAATCAGATTTGATAAATAAAACCAAAGGAACATGCCCATGGACCAATGAATCCCTACAGTGCAGAAGGAAGCCATTCGGCCCATCGAGTCTGCACTGACCACAATCCCACCCAGGCCCTATTCCCGTAACCCCTCATATTTACCCTGCTAATCCCACTGGCACTAGGGTTAATTTAGCATGGCCAATCAACCTAACCCGCACATCTTTGGACTGTGGGAGGAAACCGGAGCACCCGGAGGAAACCCACGCAGACACGGGGACAATGTGTAAACTCAGCACAGAAAGTGACCCGAGGCTGGAATTGAACGTGGGTCCCTGGCGCTGAGAGGCAGCAGTGCTAACCACTGCGCCACCGTGCCGCCCTCCAGAGAAATGAAGATCCTTCAGCCTGATATTTTTTCTCTGGCAGTTGATGTTTCGAATGTTCAAAATGAATCTTTGTCTCATATTAAACACATTTCACATTGAAATGACTCAATATCACTTTAAATTGGACATTATGCCTTTATTAATTGAATGACCCAGACTCACACAACAGACTGTGCTTAATTTTGACTTTCCACCACTACCCTTCCCCACCTCACTCCTCCCAATTGAAAGGAGGTCCCGCAGTCTGAGTAGGTTCAGTGCACACAATTCCTGACCACGCATCAGTTGGATTCTCTCGTTGTTGAGTGGGAAAGATAATAAATGGAGTTGAGAGTTTCGCAATTCTACCAAATGATTTGAAAATAACCTGCTGAATCTGAGGTAAAGTTTCGCAGCAAAATGATCAACAGCTTATCTTTTTATTTGGTGGGGGGGGTGGGGTTGGGATTTGGGGAGCAAAAATTAGACCCAAATACTCTGATCGCCGGAAGGAAGTGGCCAGCCTTTCATTCAGAGTTAGACAGGATAGATTCAGAAAGAATGTTCCCGGTGGTGGGGGGAGTCCAGAACTAGGGGTCAGAGTTTGAGGTTAAGGGGTAAACCTTTTAGGACTGAGGTGAGGAGAAATTTCTTCACCCAGAGGGTGGTGAATGTGTGGAATTCACTCCCACAGAAAGTAGTTGAGGCCAAAACGTTGTACGATTTCAAGAAGAAATTAGATTTAGCTCTTGGGGCTAAAGGGGTCAAGGGATATGGGGGGAAGGCAGGATCAGGATATTGAATTCGATGATCAGCCATGATCAAAATGAATGATGGAGCAGGCTCGAAGGGCTGAATGGCCTCCTCCTGCTTCTAGTTTCTATGGTTCTATTTAACATGCTTCAAAGCAATCCAGTTGGGCGGCATGGTGGTACAGTGGTTAGCATTGCTGCCTCACAGCACTAGGGACCCGGGTTCGATTCCCAGCTTGGGTCATCGTGCAGACTTCGCACGGACATTCTCCCTGTGTCTGTGTGGGTTTCCTCCGGATACTCCGGTTTCCTCCCACAGTCTGAAAGACGTGCTGGTTACGTGCATTGGCCGTGCTAAATTCTCCCTCAGTGTACCTGAACAGGAGCCGGAGTGTGGCGACTAGGGGATTTTCACAGTAACTTCAATGCAGTGTTAATGTAAGCCTACTTGTGACACCAATAAATAAACGTTAAACTTGAAATGGCCATCATTTCAACTCACTCAAAACCAATCCAGTTACATGGAGTTAAAACCTGACCCATACAAATGTGTGTGTTAGCGAGAGAATGAGAGAGACAGTGTGTGGGAGAGCGAGGGGAGTAACCTGCCATATATGCTTTATTTTGTCCAAATTTTTGAAAGAAATGGAAATATTCTTTGAAGGAAGGAAGGACCAAAAGAATTTTGTTTCGGTGGCACTTTTCATGACCTCAGAACTTCCCAAAGTAGAATCATAGAATCCCTACAGTGCAGAAGGAGGTCATTCGGCCCATCTAGTCTCCACCGACCACAATCCCACACAGGCCCTATTCCTGTAACCCCACATCTTTAGCCTGCTAATCCCCTGACACTAGGGTCAATTTACCATGGCCAATCAACCTAACTCGTACATCTTTTTAATGTGGGAGGAAACCAGAGTACCCAGAGGAAACCCATACAGACACTTGGAGAACGTGCAAACTCCCTACAGACAGTGAACCGAGGCTGGAATTGAACACGGGTCCCTAGCGCTGTGAGACAGCAGTGCTAACCACTGTGCCACCGTACGTCCACTCTTGAAGTCACTGCTGTAACATACAAAACCCTGCAGCCAATTTGCACACAGCAAGCTCACATAAACAGCAATGCAATAAATAAACAGACAATCAGTTTTGCTGGTGTCAGTTGAAAGGGTGAATATTAGCCGGGGCATCATGGAGATTTCTCCTGCACCCTCGGGGTCTTCTGTGTCTCCTGAGACAGCAGATAGTGCCATGATTTACCATCTCATCCAAAGAGCGGCACCTTCAGCAGTGCGGCACCCCCTTACGACTGCACTCGGAGCATCTGCCTCGATTTTGTGCCCAAGCCTCTGGAGACTTGAAACCACAAGTCGCTGATGCGGAGGTGAAAGACTGCCAACTGAACTAAGTTTAGCGGACAAATACCCCGAACTTGAAAAATGACGCTCATCGATAGATATATATTTTAGTGAAGGCTACATTTTGAATCTTTTTCCAATTGCAGTAATTTGATATCTGAACTGATTTTGCTAACAAAAAGCAAATTAGAATTTAATTGCAAAAGCCTTTCAGCTTAATCCTCACAGAAAAACTATCAAAGCAAGGCTGTGCTTTGCTATTATCTCCAGATCAATAGAACATGCTCGGTAATCAGTTGTGTGGGCAAGGGAAAACTAAGCGAAGGAAATTTTGGAACATTTTTAATCGACAATGTCCATACCTCAGCTCCTCAAACCCTCATTCCAATCATCTCCTGGGCGGCACAGTGGCACAGTGGTTAGCACTGCGTCAGGGACCCGGGTTCGATTCTGGCCACGGGTCACTGCCTGTGTGGAGTTTGCACATTCTCCCCATTACCTGTGTGGGTTTCCTTCAGGTGCTCTTGTATCCTCTCACACTCTAAAGATGTGCGGGTTAGGTTGATTGGCCGTGCTAAAATTGCCCCTTAGTGTCCTGAGATGTGTAGGTTAGAGGGATTAGTGGGTAAAATATGTAGGGATATGGGGGTAGGGCCTGGGTGGGATTGTGGTCGGTGCAGACTCGATGGGCCGAATGGCTTCTTTCTGTAATGTAGGGATTCTATCATGTGCAGGTTAGGTGGATTGGCCATGCTAAATTGCCCCTTAGTGTCCAAAGATGTGTAGGTTAGGTGGATTGGCCATGCTAAATTGCCCCTTAGTGTCCAAAGATGTGCAGGTTAGGTGGATTGGCCATGCTAAATTGCCCCTTAGTGTCCAAAGATGTGCAGGTTAGGTGGATTGGCCATGCTAAATTGCCCCTTAGTGTCCAAAGATGTGTAGGTTAGGTGGATTGGCCATGCTAAATTGCCCCTTAGTGTCCAAAGATGTGCAGGTTAGGTGGATTGGCCATGCTAAATTGCCCCTTAGTGTCCAAAGATGTGTAGGTTAGGTGGATTGGCCATGCTAAATTGCCCCTTAGTGTCCAAAGATGTGCAGGTTAGGTGGATTGGCCATGCTAAATTGCCCCTTAGTGTCCAAACGTATATTGCTTAGGTGGATTGGCCATACTAAATTGCCCGTTAGTGCCCCAAGATGTGTAGGTTAGGGAGATTAGCCGGGGGTTTTCACTGACCAGATGCTTATGGGTCGAATGGGAGGTTTGACAAAACGTAAACCCAGTCACTATTTGCTCTCCTCAGTGTCGCAGGTCGCAGTGCAAGCAGCGAATACAGTTCGCTAAATTGAAAGAGTCATAGAATCAATCATGAAAGCTTACAGTGCAGAATGAGGCCATTTGGTCCATCGAGCCTTCACTGGCTCTCCAAACGAGCATCCCACCTAGGCCCTCCTCTCTGCCCTTTCCCCATAACTCTGCGCATTTACCATGGCTTATCCACCTAACCTGCACCTCTTTAAACTTCTTACCCTCTTTGGAGTACCCAGAGTATCCATCACCCCTGCTTTGACCTACATAGGCTCCTAGTCAGGTAAGGCCTTGATTTTAACATTCTGAGTTAAATCCCTCCTGTGGCCTCTCCACCCAGCATCCTTCCATCTCTGTAATGTCCTTCAGCATCACAATGTTCAGAGATTTCTGTCCTTACCTCATTCGGATCTCTCACACTTCCCCACTTCCTTCGCTCCCCATTTATGGCCATGTCTTTAGCTATCTGGGGTCTACATTCTATCATTCCCTCCTCACCGTTCCACCCCTCTCCCCTCCTTCAAGCTGTTTCTTAAAACATACGTCTCTGAGCAAGATTTTGATAATTTCTCCTGAAAGCTCCTCGGAGGGATTCGATATTCTTCATGTTCTTGTGAAGGAACTTGGAATGTTTTGTGACATTAAAGACTCAAAGTAAATTTAAGCTGTGTTGTTGAGATGGGAACTGTTATCAACATGGCTGCTTACACCCAGATTTCCAATCTGCAAGTGGAACCGAATCCCAGAATCCCCCAGTGTTGCTAAGCTCTCTGATCATATTTTCTCTCCCCAGTGCAGCAAAACACCATTATATGGTGTGGTCACTGTTACCCTCCATTTTCTGAAGGGGCAGTTTCTAGGTGTTCAAATCACCTGTCCTAGTCCCTCCACGCTGACGCTATAGTTAAGAAAGCCCACCAATGCCTCTACTTTCCCTATTGTCCGGCCATACTTGCCCCAAGACCGGAAAATCCCGCATGATGTCAATGGACCTTTGCAAGTTCTGTCCCGCCCACCTCGATTCCAGTGGCGGGCCGCACGGGAAAATTCCACCCTTAGTTTCCAAAGATGTGTAGGTTAGGCAGGTTAGCCATGGTAGATGCGTGGGATTGCGGGGATAGTGTGCAGAGAGGGTGGGGATCGCCCAGGTAAGATGCTCTTTCGGAGAGTGGGCCGAATGGCCTCCTCCTGCACTGTAGGGATTCTACATTTCTAAAAGTAACACAAAGTAAACAAATGAGATATTGGTGACCAAATGCTTGGTCAAAGAGGGAGATTTTAAGGAATGTCTTAAAGGAATTATAGAATCCCTTCAGTGCAGACGGAGACCACTCAACCCATTGAGCCTGCACTGACAACAATCCCATCCAGACCCTATCTCTGTAACCCCATGAATTTACCCTGCAAATCCCCCTGACAATAAGGGGCAAGTTAGCATGGCCAATCAACCTAACCCGCACATCTTTGGACTGTGGGAGGAAACTGGAGCACCCGGAGGAAACCCACGCAGACACGGGGAGAACGTGCAAACTCTTCACAGACAGTGACCCCGAGGCTGGAATCGAACCCTGGCGCTGTGAGGCAGCAGTGCTAACCACTGTGCCGCCGTGCCGCCCTATTTTGAACCCTCTTCAACACGTTTTTATAATTTGACGTCTCGAGCAATATACAGTACTCCCAAATGTGGTCCAACTAAAGTTTGCTACAAGCTTAATATAATTGTTCTACTGTTCGATTCCATCTATCTAGCAATAAGCCTTAGTGTTTGTTTATTTTTATTAGAAGAAAGAGAGTTGACGACAGGAAGGGAAGTTTAGGAAAGAATTCTGGAGAGTAGAAAGAGAGTGGAAAGAGCCACGAGAGAAATTCTGATACTGTTACCTCCTACATACCATGGACACTTCATCATCTGAATGATGTTTCCTCCCTAAAAATAGAGAATGATGTTTCCTTGTGATCATAAAGTAAGCAAATAAAATGTTAACCTTGTACATGGCTGTACATCCACACTCTTGAGAGCCACACAGGTGAGTCGGAGGAGATAGGACCATGCTAACACCTCCAGTGTTTGCTCAGGCTGTTGGTGTAATGAGGGAAGAGTGTGTTACTCCGTCTTGGCAATTCAGCATCATTGGTGATCATTCTGTCATCTGCCAAGGTTACTCTAGGCTTGAACAGTCTGTTAATCCCAGTCCCAAGATGATTATGAACCTCATAGTAACCTTCATCCTCCTCAGTGCGTCCCAGCCCACTAGCAGACGCAGGCTGCATTGCAAGTTTCAATTCAAATGTTCAGTTCCTTTATATTTGTCCTCAGGCACAGCCAGAGAAAGTGCAGCTTTGTGGCAGTGTAGGATGGAATGTTCACTTTGTTAAGGAAGCCGGATTGTATTTGCATTATACGGCAATGTGGGGTATTTTCACAATAACTTTTCACAGTGACTTCATTGCAGTGTTAATGTCAGCCTACTTGTGACGCTAATAAAAAAAAAACATTAACTTTAAACTTTTGCGGATTTGAGCTCCACAGCCCTCTGAAACCAATGGCTATAATCAGTATACACCTCTAACGATCCAATTAATTTTACTTCTCAACCATTCCTGAAGCCCATGCTGCCTCGCAGCGGCAGGGACCCGGGCTCAATTCCAGCCTTGGGTAACTGTCTGTGTGGAGTTTGCATGTTCTCCCCCTGTCTGCGTGGCATAGCGGAGATGGAACGGCGAGGGTGCAGATGGAGCATTACAGTCATAGCTAGGGTGTAGAGAAAGATCAACTTAATATAAGGTAGGTCCATTCAAAAGCCTGATGGCAGCAGGGAAGAAGCTGTTCTTGAGTCGGTTGGTACGTGATCTCAAATTTTTGTCTCTTTTTCCCGACGGAAGAAGCTGGAAGAGAGAATGTCCGAGGTGCGTGGGGTCCTTGATTATGGTTAGGTGGATTGGCCATACTAAATTTAGTGCCCCAAGATGTATAGGTTAGAGGGATTAGCAGGGTAAATGCGTGGGGTTCCGGGAATGGGGCGGTGGGGCGGGGAGGGTGGTGGGCCTGGGTAAGGTGCTCTATTGGTGTAGACCCAATGGGCCAAATGGCCTCCATCTGCATTGTAGGGTTTCTATGATTCTGATTCTGAATGCATTATTGTGCCGGTCGATTTCTCTTGTCAATGTTGATGGATTGCAACAATAACCTGTATTTAAGTACAGTAGATTCTTGATTGCAGTAAAACAGTGGCATTTTCAGATGAAGTTGGACACTGAGTCACTTAATAAGGGCAGCTGACCAAACGTTAGCTTTCAAGGAGTGTCTGAAAGGAGGAGAGAGAGGTAGAGGGACTGATAGGTTGGGGAGGATTTATTATTGTCACATATATTAGCATACAGTGAAAAGTATTGTTTCTTGCGCGCTATACCGACAACACATACCATAGAGAAGGAAAGGAGAGAGTGCAGAATGTAGTCATAGAATCTTAGAATCTCTACAGTGCAGAAGGAGGCCATTTTGGCCCATCGAGTCTGCACCGACCACAATCACACCCCAGGCCCTACTCCCGTAACCCCACATATTTGCCCTGCAAATGCCCCTGGCACTAGGGTCAATTTAGCATGGCCAATCCACCTAACCTACACATCTTTGGGACTAAGGGGCAATTTAGCATGGCCAATCCACCTAACCTACACATCTTTGGGACTAAGGGGCAATTTAGCATGGCCAATCCACCTAACCCGCACAGCTTTGTCGTGTTACAGTCATAGCTAGGGTGTAGAGAAAGATTAGCTGAATATAAGGTAGACCCATTCAAAAGTCTGATGGCAGCAGGGAAGAAGCTGTTCTTGAGTCAGTTGGTACGTGACCTCAGACTTTAGTATCTTTGTTTTTGTATCTTTCTCCTGACGATTTGAATTGGGGTAGCGCAGAGACCTTGGAGGGCTGGAACAGGTTATGGAGTTAGGGAATGGGGATGCCGGGGGGAGGGGGAGGGGAGGGGGAGGAGTGGGGTGGAGGCCCACGGAGTGATTTGAAGAGATTTTAGCATTCACAAACAACATCAATAAACCATGGTTATACCGAGCTTCCTCTGTCAAACTGATGAAGCAAACCAGTAATTTTGCGGAGTCTCATCCCCTGGACGAACTACAAAAGAAACGACAACTACAAAAGGTTGTGAATGTAGCCCAATCCATCACGCAAACCAGCCTCCCATCCATTGACTCTGTCTACACTTCCCGCTGCCTCGGCAAAACAGGCAGCATAATCAAGGACCCCACATTCTCTCAAGGAAGACATTCTCTCTTCCACCTTTTGTCGGGAAAAAGATACAAAAGTCTGAGGTCACGTACCAACCGACTCAAGAAGAGCTTCTTCTCTGCTGCCATCAGACTTTTGAATAGACCTACTTTGCACTAAGTTGATCTTTCTCTACACCCTAGCTATGACTGTAACACTACATTCTGCACTCTCTCCTTTCCTTCTCTATGAACGGTATGCTTTGTCTGTGTGGCGCGCAAGAAACAATACCTTTCACTGTATCCCAATACATGTGACAATAATAAGAACATAAGAAATAGGAGCAGGAGTAGCCATCTAGCCCCTCGAGCCTGCCCCGCCATTCAATAAGATCATGGCTGATCTGAAGTGGATCAGTTCCACTTACCCGCCTGATCCCCATAACCCCTAATTCCCTTACCGATCAGGAATCCATCTATCCGTGATTTAAACATATTCAACGAGGTAGCCTCCACAACTTCAGTGGGCAGAGAATTCCAGAGATTCACCACCCTCTGAGAGAAGAAGTTCCTCCTCAACTCTGTCCTAAACTGACCCCCCTTTATTTTGAGGCTGTGCCCTCTAGTTCTAGCTTCCTTTCTAAGTGGAAAGAATCTCTCCACCTCTACCCTATCCAGCCCCTTCATTATCTTATAGGTCTCTATAAGATCCCCCCTCAGCCTTCTAAATTCCAACGAATACAAACCCAATCTGCTCAGTCTCTCCCCATAATCAACACCCCTCATCTCTGGTATCAACCTGGTGAACCTTCTCTGCACTCCCTCCAAGGCCAATACATCCTTCCGCAAATAAGGGGACCAATACTGCACACAGTATTCCAGCTGTGATAATACATCAAATCAAATCAAAAGGACGTCTTGAAAGGAAAAGTTTGAACCTTGCTTATTATTTTGGGAGAGTGCTTTCGGACAAAACGGGGAGGTGTTCAAATTTCAGAGGCAAGAGAGGGGAAGAACAGGGAGAGAGAGGAAAATATTGTACATCAGTAATTGACAGTCTGGAGACTGACAGCCCCCGGTACATATTGGAATGTTTTATTTGTTCCTATTACGTTTGTTTGTAAAACAGAAACCAATTTGAAAATGTAATTTGCAAGAAGAATGGAGGGAGGTGGGAGTCTGGCAGTATGGCTACAACACTGACAGTCACAGCGGAGGCAGGTTCAGTCCCGACTGCTCCCAGGCTACTGACAGGAAGGTAGAAATAAATTGCATATTCAATCACCTTGGGTTAATATAACTCCTGCCACACACACACATACATACACACACACACGCACACACACACGCACACACAGACACACACACACACCACCTCAAAAAACAAAAGCCCTTTTTTTGTCACAGTGTGGAGCCAAGAAAAGATAACTTGAGTTGCTGACCAAATTGGAGTCATTAATTCTGGGGCTAATGTGAGAATCATCGCTTACCAATTTCAGAGGATATGAAGGGGCCTCAGTAAAAGGTCCAGGAAAAGGACAATGAGATAATGTAGTGTGACGTCTATTATGTACACGGTGTCTTTGGGAGAAAGCTTAGGGGACACAGGTGTCATAAGGCCCATTATTTCTGCCTTTGTCATGTGTTATTGTAAATTAAAACTAGCATGTTACACTCTGTGGCTATTGGAAAAGAGAATGGTGATTGTTCCCACAGCAGAGAGGCACTCCACTGCGTGTGAAATGTGACATTTAAAACAAAATTTGCAATTCCGCTGAGAAAAGCTATTAATTCGCAAATTAAGATCTTTTTCACCCCCCCCCCCCCTCCTCTTCTGATGGCGAGCCAATTGAAAAGACAATAAGGGAAATAGCCTAAAGGATCAGACTTATTCTCCGTCTCAGCAGAAGTCGTTGTGTTTCCCAGGAACAGAATTGAATTCCCTCGTTGAGTGGCATGTGTGGCCCATCTGATTGCCACGGATTTAATCCTTCAACGTGGGCGCCTGGTGCCATCTTGAGACAGACCTGTAATTACAATTAGTCAGGGGCTGTCACCCAGTGCTAGACCTGCCTTAATGTTGGGTTGAAGATATCACCATGTGGGGTTGGGGGTGGGGGGGGGGGGGGGGGGGAGTGGGTGGGGGGGTAGCCAGCTGAGAGGGGAGAGGAATTGGGAGAGAGAAAGTGTAACTCATAATCAGCAACAAGGGTAAAAAAATTTATTCATTCGTGGAACATGGGCATCATTTATTGCCCATCCCTAGTTGCCCGAGGGCAGTGGAGAGTCAACCACATTGCTGTGGTTCTGGAGTCACATGTAGGCCAGACCGGGTAAGGACGGCAGATTTCCTTCCCTAAAGGACATTAGCGCATCAGATGGGTTTTTTTCTGACGATCGACAATGGTTTCATGGTCATCAGTAGACTTTGAATTCCAGATTTTTATTGAATTCAAATTCCACCATCTGCCACGGCAGGATTTGAACTCAGGTCCCCAGAACATTAGCTGAGCTTCTGGATTAATAGTCTAGTGATAATACCACTAGGCTATCGCCTCCCCCTAAACCTAGTGGGGAATAATGTTGGAATGATCTTTGCCTTTTGTCCTTTAAACCCCTCCTTTCTAAAAGATGCTTGGCTCCATGGTTCCTCAGAATCCCTTTTCTAAATTCATTTATGGATGTGGGCATCATTGGCTATACCAGCATTTATTGCCCATCCCTAGTTGCCACTTGAGAACGTGGTGGTGAGTCCCCTTCATAGAATTCCTACAGTGCAGAAGGAGGCCATTCGGCCCATCGAGTCTGCACCGACCACAATCCCACCCAGGCCATACCCCCGTAACCCCACATATTTGCCCTGCTAATCCCCTGAAACTATAGTCAATTTATCTTGGCCAATCAACCTAACCCACACATCTTTGGATTGTGGGAGGAAACCAGAGCACCTGGAGGAAACCCACGCAGGCACGGGGAGAATGCACAAACTCCACACAGTGACCCAAGCCGGGAATCGAACCTGGGTCCTTGGCGCTGTGAGGCAGCAGTGCAAGCAACTGTGCCACCGTGCCACCTTCTTGAACCGCTGCAGTCCCTGAGTTACACCCACAGTGCTGTTTGGGAGGGAGTTCCAGGATTTTGACCCAGTGACAGTGAAGTGGCTGATATATTTCCAAGCCAGAATGGTGAGTGGCTTGAAGGGGAACTTTCAGGTGGTGGTATTGCCATGTATCCACTGCCCTTGTCCTTCTAGATGGTAGCGGTCATGGGTTTGGAAGGTGCTGCCTAAGGAGCCTTGGTGAGTCGCTGCAGTGCATCTTGTAGATGGTACACACGGCTGCCACTGTGCATCGGAGTGCATGTTTGTGGATGGGATGCCAATCAAGCGGGCCACTTTGTCCTGGACGGTGTTGAGCTTCTTGAGTGTTATTGGAGGGCTAACACTTCCCTGCGGGAGGTCACTCGAGGTAACCAGATGGAGTGGATGATGTTACCACTTGCTAATCCAAGGATCCTGAGTGTCTTGTTTTGTCACATATACTGACCTCTCTTTATCTGATTCTCTCACACGGTAACAGGCACCTTTCTCAAGTTGCCTATCTGCAGTGATCACATCAGGCATGACTGACCATTAAACAAGGGAAGGTATCGCCTTTAGAAAGTCATCGGCCTTTTTGTTCTACTGTGCGGCATTTACCTTTATCGAGAGTTGTCTTTTGCGATGGGTTACAGGCCTGGGGAATGGAAGACACAGCTCAGTATCAGCATCACACATTCCCTAGTTTCATATAGGATGAGTTTTATAGAGTCCCTGCAGTATGGAAGGAGGCCATTCAGCCCATCAAATCTGCACTGACCACAATCCCACCCAGGCCCTATTCCCGTCACCCCACATATTTACCCTGTGATCCCCTGACACGAGGGTCAATTTAGCATGGCCAATCAACCTAACCCGCACATCTTTGGACTGTGGGAGGAAAGGGGAGCACCCGGAGGAAACCCACGCAGACACAGGGAGAATGTGCAAACTCTACACAGACAGTGACCCGAGCCGGGAATTGAACTCGGGTCCCTGGCGCTGTGAGACAGCAGTGCTAACCACTGCGCCACCGTGCCAGGTTAAATGCAGAGTGAGAAAGACTCCCACATCAGGTACAGGCAGAGTTAATCTTCCCCTGTGCTAACCCTGCAAGAAATGTAATCCCAGTCTAACAACAAACCTCATATCCAACCATTGGGAAACTTCCTATTCCTTCTTCCACTCAGCGACATTGAGAGCAGTGTAACCATTTCTCTGAGGCTATTGACAGTTTTGTTCTGTAGCTTCCCACTCGGTAGAACCTGAGTTCAGACAGCCCATGTCAAGGTCTTATGGAGAGAGAAGACTTACACGCAACCAAAAAGGGATGGACTTGGAATCAGGAACAGGAAGAGAAGAGAGAGCCTTTACTCCCTGTTGAAGGGTTATTCAGACTCGAAACATTGGCTCTATTCTCCCTCCACAGATGCTGTCAGACCTGCTGTGATTTTCCAGTATTTTCAGTTTTGGTTTCAGATTCCAGCACCTGCAGTATTATGCCCTTAGCCTTTACTCCATGCCTGCCAGCTATCCTCTAGTGACCTGTCTAAGCAAACATTGATCCCGTGTTAATGCGGGTTCTGGACAAGAGGCAGGGAAGTGGAGTTGGGGTCAAGATGAGATCAGCCATGATCGTATTGAATGGTGGAGCAGGCTCGAGGGGCTGAATGGTCCACTCCTGCACCTAGCACTTTGGAAGAAGAAACAGGAACAGGGAGTATTTAATGAATGGCAGGACACTGGGAAGCTCAGAGGAATTGCGGGATCTTGGGGTAAGTATTCACACATCCGTGAAGTTAGCAGAACAGGTGAATAGGATAGTTAAGTAGGCATCAGGGGCGCTTGCTTTCATCAGTCGTGGCATAGAGTATGAGTAAGGAGGTAACGTTGGAGTTGTACCGAACGTTGGTTAGGCCACAGCTGGAGTACTGTGCGCAGTTCTGGTCACCTCACTATAGGAAGGATGTGATTGTCCTGGAGGGGATACAGAGGAGGTTCACCAGGATGTTGCCTGGGACGGAGCATTTGAGCTACAAGGAGAGACTGGATAGGCTGGGATTGTTTTCTCCAGAGCAGAGAAGGCTGAGGGGGGACATGATTGAGGTGATTAAGACTATGAGGGGTCTGGACAGGGTGAGTAGGGAGCAACTGCTCCCCTTCGTTGAGGAGTCAATCACAAGGAGACATAGTTTTAGGGTGAGGGGCAGGAGGGGATTTGAGAAAGAAATTTCACTCAGAGGGTGATGGGAATCTGGAATGCGCTGCCTGGGAAGGTAGCGGAGGCCGGAAACCTTACATCCTTAAAAAAATATTAGGATGAGCACTTGAAACATCATAACATTCAAGGATATGGGACAAGTGCAGGAAAATGGGATTTGCGTGCCTTTGGTGGTAGTGTCTTTGGTCTGTTGGTGCAGACTTGATGGGCCAAAGGGCCTACTCTGCACTGTATGACTCGATGACTCTAGACCTTATGTTCTAATGTGGCAACTTATTGACCAGGGAGGGCATTACATTCCTCAAAGAAAACCTACCCACATGCGTGCATTTTCCAGGTGGGACATTGGTTGTTTATCAGGAATGGGACGCCTGGCTGATGTTTCTTCCGCCATCCCACTTTGAGACAAATGCCTTTCCCTCTCCCCTGGTTCTCAGGGACCATCTCAAACCGAGGATTGGGGCTGGAGACTTTCCGATTCCACTTTGGGGTCTGATATCTAAGGCTCATTTCCTTGACACTGTGGAAGCAAATCTGCTCCCGTCATTCTCAGATCCCCAGTGAGAGTCTTCCTGATTTGATTCCATTTATTTACTGTTGTCACATGTATTGGGATGCAGTGAAAAGTATTGTTTTTTGCATGCTATACAGACAAAACATACCGCTCATAGAGTACATAGGGGAGAAGGAAAGGTGAGGATGCAGAATGTACTATTACAGTCATAGCTAGGGTGTAGAGAAAGATCAACTTAATATAATGTAGGTCCATTCAAAAATCTGATGGCAGCAGGGAAGAAGTTGTTCTTGAGTTGGTTGGTGCGTGATCTCAGACTTCAGTATCCATTTCCCGATGGAAGAAACTGGGCGGCACAGGATGCCTCACAGCGCCAGGGACCCAGGTTCGATTCCTGCCTCGGGTCAGTGTGTCTGTGTGAAGTTTGCACGTTCTCCCCATGTCTGCGTGGATTTCCTCCGGGTGCTCCAATTTCCTCCCACACTCCAAAGATGTGCGGGTTAGGTTGATTGACCATTCTAAATTGCTCCAAGATGTGTAAATTAGGGGGATTGCAGGGTAAATACATGGGGTTACAGGGATAGAGCCTTGGTGGAATTGTTGTCGGTCCAGGCTCAAGGGCCGAATGGCCTTCTTCTGCACTGTCGGGATTCTACGATTCGATGGAAGAGAGTGTGCGTGGGGTCCTTAATTATGCAGGCTGCTTTGCCGAGGCAACGAGAAGTGTCGGCAGTGTCAATGGATAGGAGACTGGTTTGCGTGATGGACTGGGCTTTGTTGGTAAACCTTTGTAGTTTCTTGTGGTCTTGGACAGAACAGGAGCCACACCAAGCTGTGATACAACCAGAAAGAATTCCTTCCAGGGTGCATCTCGTAAAAGTTGATGAGAGTAGTAGCGGGCATGCCAAATTTCCTTAGCCTCCTGAGAAAGTGGAGGCGTTGGTGGGCTTTCTTAACTATAGCGTCGACATGCGGGGGGGGGGGGGGGAGAACCAGCACAGGGACTTGTCTGACAGCAGCAGAGATGACAACATATTCGCCGGATGCTTTCTATGGTGCATCTGTAAAAATTGGTGAGGGATGTAGCGGACGTGCTGAATTTCCTTAGCCTCCTGAAGCCTCCTACAGAACGGATTGAATTGCTGGATGCCTTTCCTGCCTATTGGATCTCTGTAGCTACAAGGATGAAAATACAGAGTAGAAGAAATTGATATTGTTGCTGTTTGACTAAATAGTAAAAGGATGTAACAGTTCCTCCCAGCTATGAATGCCATACCTCATTAACCCTCAAGTGCCACTTGTACAATAGACTCGATAGATTGAAATTGCCGGTTGTACATGTCTATTTGCAGAGGATGCATACAGTATCCAGACGGCCCTGCGTTCTGCGCTGCAAAATACCTTACTACTAAGTCGCTTAAGGCCAGGGATGGAAGAGCTACTGGGAGGACTTGGAAATGTGAATCAGGCCCACACAACCAGATCTGTATCACTTGAGCGCTAGGTGTGATTATCCAGGGAGTCTTTTCAGACGCGCATATGATAGCCCCACTGCAAAGCAGCCACCGCTTTGTTTAAATACTGCAATGCATTGTCGAGAAGCGTGGGGTAACGTTCCCCCAGGGATTGGGCTGACTGCTCTTCCCACTCATTTAGAATGTGCTTATTCACACCCTCCCCTGAACAATGGGGTTCTTAAAGGGTTCAAAGGATTCTCGAGCATTTGCTTTGTTTTTCAGTTTTGCTGCCCGTTTAGGTGGAATATGAAACAGCAACAATTTACATTTATATAGGATCTTCGCAGCAAAGAAAATCCCAAGGAGGCGTGCTCAAAAAAAACCATAAAATAGCCAAATACTTATAAGTTAAACTGAAACACTTCCAAGAATGGGAAAGATCCAACAAAACAGATGAGGGCACAAGAACAGAACTCTCAAGTGTTGATGGTTATCGTCAGAACAACAGACCCTTATCCCCCCCCCCCGCCACTGAAAGGGCTCAGTTCAAGGGCAGTTAGGGATGGGCAATAAATGCTGGTCAAACAGCGATGCCCGCATTCTCTGAAAAATAAAAAAAAAACTGAAGGCCTCTATGGCAGTTAAGGAAAGTTAAAATTAATGGTTGGAGTTTATTCACAAGCACTGCAGCAGGAGGTCACGGCTGAAGTGGTAAAGATAAAGTCGCCATAGTCCCTGATGACCGTAGACCCGTTGAGGAGGGAGAGCTGACTGGTGGTGATTTAACCTGAGGATGACCACACCTCAGGCGAGGGGCAAGGTTGAGAAGGTGGGGCCTTCATGAATAACCTCACCTGGTACTGGAATTGAATGTGGAGATGCCGGCGTTGGACTGGGGTAAACACAGTCAGAAGTTTAACAACACCAGGTTAAAGTCCAACAGGGGGTTATTTGGTAGCAAAAGCCACACAAGCTTTCGGAGCTCCGAAATTGAACCCATGCCATTGATGTCATTCTGCATTACCAACCAGCCGTCCAGCCACCTGAGCTAAAGTGGAACAAGGTGGAAGAAGGTGGTCTGAGCGATTGGTTGGTACAAGGATTAGAACAGTGGCACATGTCAAAAGACCAGCCACCATGTGCGGCACGGTGGCGCAGTGGTTAGCACTGCGGCCTCACAGTGCCAGGGACCCAGGTTCAATTCCAGCTTTGGTCACTGCCTGTGTGGAGTTTGCACGTTCTCCCTGTGTCTGCGTGGGTATCCTCCGGGTGCTCTGGTTTCCTCCCACAGTCCAAAGATGCGCAGGTTAGCTGGATTGGCCATGCTAAATTGCTCCTTAGTGTCCAAAGACATACAGGTTAGGGGGATTGGCCATGCTAAATTGCCCCTTAGTGTCCAAAGATGTGCAGGTTAGGTGCATTGGCCATGCTAAATTGTCCCTTAGTGTCCAAAAATCTGTAGGTTAGGTGGATTAGTGGGGTAAATACGTGGGGTTATGGAAATAGGGCGGGGAAGGAGTGGGCCTGGATAATATGTTCTGTCAGAGAGATGGTGCAGACTTGATGGGCCGGATGGCCTCCTTCTGCACGGTAGGGATTCTATGTTTCTATTCTAACATCTGCACTGTGGGGCATGTCCTTTTGTGTAGGCTTAATGAAGACTTACTTACTGTGATAGATGCGGCCATGCCCCAGTCCAAATTCTGCCACCAAGCTTCCCCACCCCGAGTGGATTGGCCATGGTAAATGCGCAGGATTGCGTGAATAGAGCGGGGATGTGGGCCTGGGTAAAAATGCTTTCTCAGAGAGTTGGTGCAGACTCGATGGGCTGAATGGCCTCCTTCTTCACTGTGGGGATTCTATGGATATTTGCAGGTGCTGACACATCTATCTGGTATTACCGTGAGTAAGTAGTTCCATCCGCCCTGGGTCAACACAAAACCAGTTGTTGTCTTTTTTTTATTCAACGGGATGTGGGTGTCACAGGCTAGGCCAGCATTTATTGCCTATCCCTAATGAGAAGGTGATGGAGAGCTGCCATCTTGAATCTCTGCAGTCCATGAGGTGCAGGTACACCCACTAAGCTGTTAGGGAGGGAGTTCCAGGATTTTGACCCAGTGACAGTGAGGGAACGGCCGATATATTTCCAAATCAGGATGGTGAGTGGCTTGGAGGACACTTGCTCCCAGCCTGGGCGGCAGTGTCAGTGCCAGCCAAGCTCCCACTCCTCCCTCAACAGGTTGGCTGTGTCTTTGTCTCCAGAATCAGTCAATTTGCTGTCGGCGTGTGTGTGTCAAACAGGTGACTGAGGCATTGACCTGCTGGCTCCTGTCAACATTTTCATTTCTTTTCACACTGAATGGGGTGATTTCCGACCTCGCCGGGCCTGGCGTAAATTGTGCCAATCTCTGGAAATAGCGTGGGGTCCTAAAAATTGGCTTTGCACCCGGTGCCAAATGGTTCACGATTGTCCCGGCCCCTTTCTAATGGTGCCACCCGCATTGTGCCCAGAAAGCAGCCTGATTGACTCCTAACACATGGGGATCCTCTGACCTTTGGGCATCCTGGCACCCGGCACCCTGGTCATGACCACTCGACACTCGGGCACTGCCAGTGTGCCAGGGGCAGTGTCAAGGGGGCGAGACCTGTGTGGGGGTTGTGACGAGGGGGCTGGAGTGGGAGCTAAAATGGGGGAGGGCTATAATGGAGGGGGGGTTATGCGGGGGGTGGGTCGTGCGGGGGGGGGTGCATTCATGCAGGGGCTGGTCGAGCATGGATGGATCATGAAGGGGGACATGATGAGACGGGGACATGTAAGGGGTCAGGCAGGGGAACCCATCAGGAGGGCCCCACTGCTCCAATGTTGGTGACCCATGTCGACGAGGGGGGTGGGGAACATGCCGCCGATGAAGGGAATGGTCCCCATTTCCATGGGGGGAGGGATGGGGTGGGTGGGAAGGGGATCTCCCGGTACACTGTGAAGCTTGGGCGCCCTTGGAAAATGGTGACCAAGTGCTCTGAAGCCGGGCTGGCTGGCATGTTTAGCACCACCACCACCCCCAACCCCCTACCCCCCACCGTACCAGCAGGCAACTCCCAACTCTCCAAAATGAGACTGATTATGGGAGGATTGTGGTGCAGATCGCTCCATTATTCTTGCTGTTATGACACTTGTGGCATGATCTTGCGGCCTCATCGTATTAAATATTAATGACACGCTCAGCCTATCATTATCCACCTCTCCGGTCGAGGTTCTCCCAGTGAGAACCACAGCCTCTCGCCACCTGCGGAGACCAGATGTGCTGGCCTTGCCGGGAGGACCGAAGGCCATTAAGCCCCCCCCCGATGGTCCGGGACAGGGCCGGGCCTTGGGTGAGTGCCAGCCTGGCAGTGCTGCCTGGCATACTGGCATTGCCCACTAGGCACCTCGGCAATGCCCGCTGGGCACTCTGGCACTGCCCACCGGGTACCATAACTGTGCCAAGGGCAGTGCCAAGAGGGTGGGGCCCGAGTGGGGGTGGAGCTGTGGGGTGGAGTTATGACAGAGGGGGTTGGAAAGGGGGCACCACAGGGGTGGGAGGGAAGGGACTCTGCCAGGGTGGGTGGGAAGGGGTGGACCTTGCCCGGGTGGGAGGGAAGGGGGGAATTCTTCTGGAGAGGACGATCAGTTGGCGGGGGGAAGTGGGGGGTAGAAGGGAGCTCTGCAGAAGGAGTGGTGATTGAGGAGGGAGGGACGGAACTCTGCCAAGGGGCAATTGGAAGGGGGCTCCCAAAGTATGTGTGGGGGACCTGATGCCTGTAGGGGGAGGGGGCATCCTGATGTTTTGGGGGGGGGGGAATTCCTGATGTCCATGGGGTGGGCTGGGGGAATGGAAATACACTGGGAGATCAGGGCGCCTGCGCAATGGCACCCCTAGGGCTCAGGAGCCGGCTTTCCCAGCGAGCTCAGGGCTCCACCTGCCCCCTGCTGGCGAGAATCACATGCTGGCACTTGTCTCTGCACAAAGATTCAAACTCGCCCAAAAAAATGAGTCTGAAACTCTCCCGTTTTCTCGCCTGTTCGGCACTTGGAATTTTTTTCGTAAGATCGCCCCTTTAGTTTTTTGGGGGGAGAATTCTGCCTGTTGCATCACGGGCTGGGCAGCGTCCCAGAAAATGTTCCAAACCAGAGTGTTGACGGGTCAGGTATCTAATCATATTTCTATTTATCTTGTATGTTTTCAATTAATCACACAGAGTTGAAATAGTTAAGAAGGGAAGTAACATCAGCTACATGTTGAGAGCTGACTTGATTTAACACTGATAATGATAGTGCCTGACAATGCAGGATAGAGTAATCGTGACAGTTTTAATCCATGGCGGTTAGTAATAGTGACTGACAATTCTAGACAGACAGTGATAGCAACTGATTCAATTCAGCAGAGTGAGTAATAACGATTGACAATTCAAGACGGATAGTAATAATGATAAATTAAATTCAGTCGAGATTGTAATACCAACAGACAATTCAGGATGAGTAGTAATAGTGACAAACCCCATTCAGGAAAATTGACCACATGATTTCTTTCCCCACCGTGCCCCAAAGACACCTGGGTCAATTGTTATATCCTCGCTGCTGGCCTGACCAAAACTGGGCAAATTGCCTCGAACCAGGACTTCAACCTGGGATTTTTATACCCATTTAAGCTCAGAAGCGCGCTCACGGTTTTTTTATTGACTGAAGTTCAAAGGAGATGAACACAACTCACGTTCTCATCGGAAAGACATCATGAACTTTTCCACGGTGGGCACGGTGGTTAGCACTGCTGCCTCACAGCGCCAGGGGAACCAGGTTCGATTCCCGGCTTTGGTCACTGTCTGTGCGGAGTTTGCACATTCTCCCCGTGTCTGCGTGGGTTTCCTCCGGGTGTTCCGGTTTCCTCCCACAGTCTGAAAGACGTGCTGGTTAGGTGCATTGACCATGCTAAATTCTCCCTCAGTGTACCCGAACAGGCGCCGGAATGTGGCCAACTGGGGGATTTTCACAGTAACTTAATTGCGGTGTTAATGTAAGCTTACTTATGACACTAATAAAAAAACTCTAACTTCAGGGCAGGGTCAGTGATGAGCAGGCACAATTAACAAGGAGCGACTTGAGTTTAATTCAATTTATTAGTGTCAAAATAGGCTTTCATTAACACTGCAATGAAGTTACTGTGAAAATCTCCCAGTCGCCACACTGCGGCGCCTGTTCGGGTACACTGAGGGAGAATTTAGCACGGCCAATCCACCTAACCAGCACGTCTTTCAGACTGTGGGAGGAAACTGGAGCACCTGGAGGAAACCCACGCAGACACGGGGAGAATGTGCAGACTCTGCACAGACAGTGACCCAAGACAGGAATCGAACCCGGGTCCTTGGTGATGTGAGGCAGCAGTGCGAACCACCGTGCTACTGTGCAAGATACTCTTATCAGAGCAGAAACAGCTAAAAGATTTAATGGGCATTTTTTCAAAATGCTATACTAGAGAATATGAGTCTCAATGTTAATAATTTGCTCCTCCACCTCCCACTTAAAAACAATTTTAAATCTATGATCTCTCGTAGCCATTGAATTAAAATTGTTATAAAGGGAGAGGTTAGAAGCAATTTTTTTACTTTAAATTTGTTAGAGTTTGTTCAGTTGATTTGTATACAGAGTGTCAAGCAACAAAACTTGGGGAATATTAAAGGTTGTGTGTCATATGTAACTACAGATTTAATATAATACAAGGAAACATATTTACAAAACATTCCTCCACATTTTAGTAGTAACCCATCAAATCCTTACAGTGCAGTAGGAGGCCATTTGGCCCATCGAGTCTGTACCGACTGTCAGAGCAGTAACCCCACATATTTGCTCCTTTAATCAACCTAACTTGCACATCTTTGGACACCAAGGGGCAATTCAGCACGGCCAATCCACCTAACCTACACATCTTTGGACACTGAGGGGTAATTTAGCATGGCCAATCCACCTAACCTACACATCTTTGGGCACTAAGGGGCAATTTAGCATGGCCAATCCACCTAACCTACACATCTTTGGGCACTAAGGGGCAATTTAGCATGGCCAATCCACCTAACCTGTGCATCTTTGGACACTAAGGGGCAATTTAGCATGGCCAATCCACCTAACCTACACATCTTTGGACACTGAGGGGTAATTTAGCATGGCCAATCCACCTAACCTACACATCTTTGGGCACTAAGGGGCAATTTAGCATGGCCAATCCACCTAACCTACACATCTTTGGGCACTAAGGGGCAATTTAGCATGGCCAATCCACCTAACCTGTGCATCTTTGGACACTAAGGGGCAATTTAGCATGGCCAATCCACCTAACCTACACATCTTTGGACACTAAGGGGCAATTTAGCATGGCCAATCCACCTAACCTGCACATCTTTGGACACTAAGGGGCAATTTAGCATGGCCAATCCACCTAACCTACTCATCTTTGGACACTCAGGGGCAATTTAGCATGGCCAATCCACCTAACCTACTCATCTTTGGACACTAAGGGGCAGTTTAGCATGGCCAATCCACCTAACCTACACATCTTTGGACACTAAGGGGCAATTTAGCATGGCCAATCCACCTAACCTGCACATCTTTGGACACTAAGGGGCAATTTAGCATGGCCAATCCACCTAACCTACTCATCTTTGGACACTCAGGGGCAATTTAGCATGGCCAATCCACCTAACCTACTCATCTTTGGACACTAAGGGGCAGTTTAGCATGGCCAATCCACCTAACCTGCACATCTTTGGACACTAAGGGGCAATTTAGCATGGCCAATCCATCTAACCTGCACATTGTTGGACGTGGGAGGAAACCGGAGCACTCGGAGGAAACCCACGCAGACATTGGGAGAATGTGCAGACTCCGCACAGACAGTGACCGAAGCCAGGAATCGAACCTGGATGCCAGGTGCTACGAGGCAGCAGCGCTAATCACAGTGCCACCATGGTTGGTTCTTTATAATGCATAATTATATGCCGATATAGGGATTGTAAAATCCATAAAGGAAAACAGACATACTATGTATGTATACAATAGTGTACAAGTGCAGGTGCAATATATATATGTATTTTTACTCCACAGAGGCAAAGAGAGAGAACAAATAATTAGCAGTTATTACAGCAGGATGTGGGTGATTTGAGCATTGATACACAGTTTCTGACTGAGAAAACAAATTTACTGAACTTAATAATCAGGTGTTATTATCATAAGGAGATTGTGCATGTCTCGAATGTGTGTATATATATATATATACAGGGACATTCTAATGCACAAACACTGAGATATCCTAGTATATAAACACTGAGACATCCCAGTGTACACATACTGAGACATCCCAAAGTGCACACACTGAGCCATCCCAGTGTTAACACACTGAGACATCCCAGTGTACACACACTGAGACATCCCAGTGCACACACATTGACACATCCCAGGGTGCACACACTGAGCCATCCCAGTGTACACACATTGAGACATCCCAGCGTACACACACTGAGACATCCCAGCGTACACACACTGAGACATCCCAGCGGACACACACTGAGACATCCCAGTGTACACACACTGAGACATCCCAGTGCACACACTGAGACATCCCAGCATACACACACTGAGACATCCCAGCGTACACACACTGAGACATCCCAGCATACACACACTGAGACATCCCAGTGTACACACACTGAGACATCCCAGCGTACACACACTGAGACATCCCAGTGTACACACACTGAGACATCCCAGTGTACACACACTGAGACATCCCAGCGTACACACACTGAGACATCCTCGTGTACACACACTGAGACATCCCAGTGTACACACACTGAGACATCCCAGCGTACACACACTGAGACATCCTCGTGTACACACACTGAGACATCCCAGCGTACACACACTGAGACATCCCAGCGTACACACACTGAGAAATCCCAGCATGTACACACTGAGACATCCCAGCGTGTACACACTGAGACATCCTCGTGTACACACATTGGGTGGGATTTTCTGGTGCACTGAAATTTCCGTCCCGTCCGCTGCAATTCCGCGGCAGGCAGGACTGGAAAATATACCCTACTGGGACATCACAAAGAAACCATTCGTACCTCCTAGTGTACACACAATGAGACATCTCAGTATACAAGCAAAGAAACATCACAGTGTGCAAACACTGAGAAAGCCTAGTGTACACATGGGCCAGAATCTTACCGCCCCGTCCGCCTCAGAATCAGAGCGGGCGAGGGGCGGACAGTGGAAAGTTCCATTCACCTCAGATGGGATTTTATTATTTTGGAATGAGTGAGGCTGTAAATCCCACCCATGGTGTGGGCAGTGTAAAATTGGGGTAAATTGACTTGTTAACAAGCTCAGCCGACCTTTGATCATTATTTAAATATGGCAGCTGGGCTGCTAATTTCCACTCCCACCCACTGAGCGTATTCTGGGGATGAGCTTGGCATGGGCAGGAATGTGGGGGGTGCCAGATTGGCACCCTATTTTACATGCCCCCTGCTGAAGACATGCCTGGCAGGGCCATCCAAAACCTTGCCCTGATTTAAGTCTCGTAGGTGGTGGAGAGGATTTGGGAAATGAGTCACTTGCTGAGGAACATAGAATCATAGAATCTCTGTGGAAGGAGGCCATTTGGCCCATCGAATCTGCACCGATTCTTCGACACAGCTCCCCACTCCAACCCTATCCTCATAACCCCACGTTATTATCCCGCCAATCTCCCTAACCTATACATCTTCTGACACTAAGGGGCAATTTTCCATGGCTAATCCACCTAAAGTATACATCTTTGGACACTAAGGGGCAATTTAGCATGGCCAATCCACCTAACCTACACATCTTTTTACACTAAGGGGCAAATTAGGATGGCCAATCCACCTAACCTGCACATCTTTGGACACTATGGGGCAACTTACCACGGCTAATCCCCCTAACCTACACATTTTTGTACACTAAGGGGCAATTTAGCATGGCCAATCCACCTAACCTACATACCATTGGACACTAAGAGGCAATTTACGATGGCCAATCCCCCTAACCTACACGTCTTTGGACTGTCCCTGACCTGCCCTATTCGCTGAGGTAATTTAATGTGGCTGGTTCAAGTAAACCTATCTATGCTTAGCACCTGGTAGGAAGGCACATCCCTGCCTGGTGGAGTGGGCATCCCATGGCAGGAAGATCTTCTGTTGGAAATGTCCCCCTCTGATGCTGCTTTTCCTCTCTCTGGACCCACTTGTCTCTCTGGATTCACTACTCCCATTGACAGCCTTGCTCCAGCTGCTCACGTGAGAAAGCTTGGACTCGCTGAAGCAAAGTATCCCGTCAACAAATGATCCGGATGAGGAACGGTGTAGCTGTCCTTTCTGGGTGAGTAAGTCAGGGTAATGCTTTCAAATCCAAGGAAAACATGCTATTGATGCCTCGTTGTACTAAGTCATGTGTATAGCATACCAATTCATTCCCGTCATTCAAGCACAAGACATGAATGGTAGTGGGTGTGCATGTTTATTCCTTCATTAGGAGAACGTCTGCCTTTATTGGGCCCTTTGTGGATTTTCCCCACCTGTGTCGATTTATCAACCTTTCGCGATGGGTTATGATGGGGGTGGGGTTTGTGTTTTTTTGATTTGATTTATTATTGTCACATGTATTAAACAAAGTATTGTTTCTTGCGCGCTATACAGACAAAACATACCATTCATAGAGAAGGAAAGGAGAGAGTGCAGAATGTAGTGTTACAGTCATAGCTGGGGTGTAGAGAAAGAGCAACTTAATATAAGGTAGGTCTATTCAAAAGTCTGAAGGCAGCAGAGAAGAAGCTGTTCTTGAGTTGGTTGGTACGTGATCTCAGACTTTTAAAGTTTATTTATTAGTGTCTAGAATAGGCTTACATTAACACTGCAACAAAGCTACTGTGAAAATCCCCTCGTTGCCACACTCCGGCACCCGTTTGGGGACAACTGAGGGAGAATTTAGCATGGCCAATGCACCTAACCAGCATGTCTTTCGGACTGTGGGAGGAAACCGGAGCACCCGGAGGAAACCAATGCAGACAGGGGGAGAATGTGTCACACAGACAGTGACCCAAACTGGGAATTGAACCTGGGTCCCTGGCGCTGTGAGGCAGCAGTGCTAACCACTGTGCTGCTGGGGGGAGTCCAGAACTAGGGGTCACAATTTGAGGATAAGGGGTAAACATTTTAGGACTGAGGTGAGGAGAAATCTCCTCACCCAGAGGGTGGTGAATGTGTGGAATTCACTACCACAGAAAGTAGTTGAGGCCAAAACGTTGTTTGTTTTTAAGAAGAAATTAAATATAGCTCTTGGGGTTAAAGGGATCAATGGATATAGAGGGGGAGGGGGGAATCAGGATATTGAATTCGATGATCAGCCATGATCAAAATGAATGGCAGAGCAGGCTCGAAGAACCAAAAGGCCTACTCCTGCTTCTAGTTTCTATATAATCCAAGCTGGCACTGCTGGCGTTTGCCATGCTGTCCCGATGTCTTTTGGGGGAGACATTGGACTGGGGCCTTGTTGGACATAAAGGATAGATGCCATCATTCAAAGAAAAGCAAGAGTTTCCCTCTGCTGTCCAGACCAATAGTTAAAACAAGCGATCAGGTTGTTGAGATCTTACCATGAGCAGATTGGCAGTACATTGCAGCATTTCATTGATCATGAAGCTGGAAAGTATTTTGGGATGTTTTGAGGCCATGAAAGGCACCATACATCAACCGACACATTGGCAAGGTGCCTAGCACTGCTGCCTCACAGTGCTGGGGACCCGGGTTCGATTCCGGCCTTGGATGACTGTCTTTTTGGAGTTTGCATGTTCTCCCCATGTCTGCGTGGGTTCCCTCCGGGTGCTCCGGTTTCCTCCCACAGTCCAAAGATGTACAGGTTAGGTGGATTGGCCATGCTAAATTGCTCCTTAATGTCCAAAGCTATATAGGTTGGGTGGATTGGCCATGCTAACTTACCCTTTAATTTCCAAACATTTGTAGGTAAGGTGGACTCGCCATGGTAAATTGCGCCTTGGTGTCCAAAAATGTGTAGGTTAGGTGGATTATCCATGGTAAATATGTGGCGTTAGGGGTTAGGGTAGGGTGGGCCTGGGTAAGATATTCTTGTCAGCGAGTCAGTGCAGACTTGATGGGCTGAATGGCCTCTTCAGCACTGTAGGGATTCAATGATTCTATGATTAGCCATGGAACTGGTAACAAAAGTGTAGGAAGACATTGACGGTAACAACAACTTGCATTTAAATCGCACATTTACACAGTCAGAAGTCCCATTCTACAAGTGTGAGCAGAGAATGAACTGCAAAGTCATTCTCTGTGTAGTTGAGTCACAGACATTGCTCTCTGAAGCTGTTACTTCTACCAGTCAAGTGGGTATTGAGCAGGTTATGAAGTGTGAAATGGTCAATATCAGAGGCAAATTGGGATTATCCTAGATTGCTCCCTGTGGAAATATGGGGCTTCACACAGAAAGCCATTACCATTGATAATTGGAAAACGTAGCAATGTTAATCAAAAGCAAAATCCTTACTGGTTTCCGTTTAATATCGGCAATAGCATACCCCAAACATGCTGGGAAGAAGTCAAAGGAATGTCAGTCAATATAAATAGATAATATAATGGACACGTTATTAGAAATAGCAAAGCTTGCATAGAATCTCAGGAATAATATGACATATAGGCTCGGTAAGGTTACATTGGACAGGATTTTCTGGTCTTTCTCACCGGTGGGGTCTTCTGGTCTCACCAATGGTGACTGTCCCTGTGGTGCGCTCCCCTGTGGTGGAGGGTGCGGAGCACTCAAAACCCTGTAGACATCAGCAGGACTGGAAGATCCAACCCCTGGCCAAGATTGGCGTTATTGGCAAGACGTGTTTTTACAGCCTTGACGAGGTGGTCGCAGTCTAATACAGTTGAATGACTTGACAGGACATTTCAGAGGGCAGTACAGTGCCAGCCACGAGGGTATGGGACTGGGGTCACACATAGGACGGATCAGATAGAAGACCATAAGACATAGGAGCAGAAATAGGCCCATCAAGTCTGATCCGTCATTCAAGGACGTCATGATATGATCAGATATGAGATATGATATGATAATCCCAACTCCACTTTCCTGCCTTATTTCCATATCCCAGGATGGACAATTCCCTCCCCTGACGGACATTAGTGAGCCAGTTGGGATTTAGCGACCTGCAGTTACTGTTTCTGGTCCAAGTTTTTTATTTGCAAATTGGAAAATGAAAGCGATTCTAGTTCTCATAACAGCCAAAGGATTTGTAGTCATGTTCCCTGGATTTAGTTCTGCTGTCTGGATTATTAATTTATGTTGTCAGAGCAAATGCAGCCAACTGATGGGACTAAGATGTCATAATTATGAGGATCATTTAGATGTCCTAATCCGCACAAATCTGTTCCAGTTTGGAACATAATGAATAACCAAAAGAAGCGACCATCCAAAATAAAATGAGTTGTTTCCGTCCATTCTGACCTGACTCACTATAATCTGCTGCATATTAATCAGAAATGATGCATTCCACTATCCCCCCCCCAACCCCCCCCACCAACGCACCCCCCAACACCCCCCCAACCCCCCCCCCCTCTTTGTATCACACAAAGAATAGCAAAAATCATAAATTCAGGTTACTACATTCTTCATACTTTTTTTTAAAGAAAAGTGACTTTGCGCTTTGTAATAACTCAGGAGTCAGCTGTAAAGGAACACCACTTCTTGCACAAAATGGAATGAAGCAAAACCACGTCCCAACCGGGACAATGCAATTATGGACCCACTCAGGGGTCTGCTTTATAAAGGGCTAGGTATACAAGCTCCACCTGGTTAGTTAATTGCCAATCGCCAGGGAGCTCGTATTCTATGAGTCCTGCGGGGAGGTCAATCAGAGATTCCCCATTGTAAGTCATGGGGGTCAGCGCAAGGCAGCACTACGGCACAATGGTTACCACTGCTACCTCACAGTGCCAGGGACCCGGGTTCGATTCCCAGCTTGACTCAATGTCCGTGCGAAGTTTGCACGCTCTCCCCATGTCTGCGTGGGTTTCCTCGCACAGTCCGAATGATGTCCTGGTTAGGTGCGTTAGCCATGCTAAATTCTCCCTCATTGTCCCCGAACAGGCGCCGGAGTGTGGTGACTGGGGGATTTTCACAGTAACTTCATTGCAGTGTCAATGTAAGCCGACTTGTGACACTAATAAATAAACTCAATCTTACAGTGTCGTAATCGCTTCAGACTATTTTGTTTAATGAATGTGGCTAATTGGTAGTTTTATTGTTGAGTGTTGTGGTTTCGTTGCTCAGGACAGGACATGTGTACATTATCTAGGTGACACTTCAGTGCAGTTCTAAGGGAGTGCTGCATTGTAGAAGGTCCTGCCTTCATGTGTAAGATTAAACCAAGATGTCCGCCTCTTTAGTGGATGCAAAGACATCCTCTGATACATTTATTTATTTTCAGAAGAAGAACAGGAGACATTTCTGGTCAACAGTTCATCCTGAACCCGATAGAACAGTCATTCAACTCATTGCTGTTTGGGGGACCTTGCTGTGTGCAAGTTGAATGTCACAAGAATTCAGCGAATATACTTCAAAAGCAGATAATTGGTGACATGAAGCATTTTGAGACTTCCTGGGGATATGAGAAGCACAATATAAATGCATGTTCTTTCCCTCAGCTGAAACATATTTAACTCCATTCACAATGATGAACTTTTAGATTTCAACATAGCTGCATGGTTTCGATGTCAGCTTGAACTAAATCAACTCTTTGCCAAACAGCCCTCTGAAATTGATTATCCCCTGAGGCGCTTAATAAATCAGCTTTCATAATATCCAGTGTATACTTATTGAACGGCAATGTTCAGTCGTCAATTTGGCATTTGCTTCCATTTTCTGAGTTGTGACCTTAACTAGCCAAGGTTTCCCAATCCTCCGTCATCCTTTTCCTTCCCCCCCCCCCCCACCCCCCGCATGCAGTTGCCGCAGTTTTGACTGATTGTGTTTTTTTCTGGTTAAACCACCTGGATGCGCGACTATATTCGTGTGTGAAATCATTTTGTTTCAATTAACCCTGAAAGTATAAACCAGTCAAGGAAACCGATGGGAAATAACATTTACCCCGAAGCTGCCTTTCGGCTTTCAGTCTTTTTTGGGCACTGCACCTTAGGAAAGGTGCGTTGGCCTTGGAGGGGGAAGGGGGGGTAGAATAATACCAAATAGAATTGGGCCAAAGAAACAAGGCTTCAAATGTGAGATCAAGTTGCAAGGGCAGCACGGTGGTGCAGTGGTTAGCACTGCTGCCTCACAGCGTCAGGGACCCGGGTTCAATTCCAGACTTGGGTGACTGTCTGTGTGGAGTCTGCACATTCTCCCAGTGTCTGCATGGGTTTCTTCCGGGTGCTCTGGTTTCCTCCCACAGTCCGAACAATGTGCTGGTTAGGGGGATTGGCCATGCTAAATTGCCCCTTAGTGTCCAAAGATGTGCAGGTTAGGTGGATTGCCCATGCTAAATTGCCCCTTAGTCTCCAAAGATGTGCAGGTTAGGTGGATTGGCCATGCTAAATTGCCCCTGAGTGTCCAAAGATGTGCAGGTTTAGTGGATTTGCCATTCTAACATGCTCCTTATTCTCCAAAGATGCATAGATTCGGGGAATTAGCGGGATGAATGTGTGGGGATAGGGTGGAGGAGAGGGCCTGGGTAAGACTTATTGGTGCAGACTCGATGGGCCAAATGGCCTTCTTCTGCATTGTAACGATTCTATGATAAACGTGTCTTGCACTGCCCTGAGTTCAGCAGGTTGAGGGTGATCTAATTGAGATGTTTAAAATGAAAATAAAATGGATTGTTAGGTTATGTACAATCTCGTCGGTGGCTGGGATTCTCCAGTCCCGCTGCAGTGAACGGAGATTTGGCTGAGTGCCAAATTCTCCCTTCTCGCTGGCAGTAGGGGCAGGGGGTAGGACATTGGAGAATTCTGGTCGATGCCTTTTTATGGAGGAACTAGGAACATAGAAATGTAGAAAATAGGAGCAGGAGGAGGCCATTTGGCCCTTCGAGCCTGCTCCGCCATTCATTACATTCATGGCTGATCATCCATCCTGCCTTCCCCCCATATCTTTTGATCCCCTTCGCCCCAAGTGCTATATCTTACTGCTTCTTGAAAATATTCAATGTTTTGGCCTCAACTGCTTTCTGTGGTAGTGAATTCCACACATTCACCACTCTCCGGGTGAAGAAATTTCTCCTCATCTCCATCCTAAATTGTCTACACTGTATCCTCAGACTGTGACCCCTGGTTCTCAACATGATGTTAAAATTCCATTGAGGAGTAAGAAGATAAATCACTTTTTCACACAAGAAATATTGGAAATCTGAAATTATCTTTCGAAAAAGGCGAGACGCTGGATCAATTGGAAATGCTGATAGATTTTTGTGAGGGTGCAGTATCAAGGGATAAGGAGCGAAAGCAGATAAATGGAGTTGAGGTACTGGCCTCACTCTAGGCATGGAACTTTCCAGTTCCACCCATCCCAGGACTGGGAACTTCTGCCCCAGGTCAACGGCCCTTTTGCATGTTTGTTGAATTCTCTGTCCCGCCCGCAACAATCCCCGGTGTGGGTGGGACCTGAAGATTTAGGCCCAGGGTCTGAGTGTATAAATATCAAGGCTGATGCTTCAGTACAGTCCTGAGGGAGCACTGCACTGTCAAATGTGCCGTTTTTCAGGTGAGACGTTAAACTGAGGTCCCACTGGGCTGTTCAGGTGGTTGTAAAGGATCTGCTGGGACTATTTTGAAGAAGAGTTATCCCCGGTGTCCTGACCAATATCTCTCCCTCAATTAACATCATCTGGCCATTAATCACATTGCGAAGCACATTCGTAAATACTGGTGGAATCTGGATGTTAGGAACAGAAGCAGATCAGTTAAGATCTAATAGAATCCCAGGTAGAAAAAAACAGTAGAACGGGGAAATAAGAACACTGGTCTGAACTATATTTTCCTTCTGGGAAGCTGCAGGCAAGACTTCCCGTTCAAATTTGGGTAGATTGGTTCAGGATATTCCTTAGGAATTGCTCCACAGGCTCCTTGTATTGCCTCACTATTTCCAGCATTTTTTACCAGAATGCTCCGGTGGCACAGTAGTTAGCACTGCTGCCGAGCATCTCCAGAGACCTGGGTTCGATTCTGGCCTCAGGTGACTGTCTGCATGGAGTTTCCCGTGTCTGTGTGGGTTTCCTCCGGGTGCTTCGGTTTCCTCCCACCATCCAAAGTTGCGCAGGTTAGGTGGATTGGCCATGCTAAATGGCCCCTTAGTGTCCAAACGTTTGTAGGTTCGGTGGATTGGCCATGCTAAATTGCCCCTCATTGTCCAACGATGTGTAGGTTAGGTGGATTGGCCACGCTAAATTGCCCTTCAGTGTCCAATGATGTGCAGGTTAGGTGGATTGGTCATGGCAAATTGCCCCTTAGTATCCAAAGGTGTATAGTTTAGTTGAATTGGCCATGGTAAATTGCCCCTTATTTTCCAATGATGTGCAGGTTGGGTGGATTGGCCATGGTAAATTGCCCCTTAGTGTCCAAGGGTGTGCAGGTTAGGGGGATTAGCCATGCTAAATTATTGATTGATGGATGAATATTGACCAGGACGTCTGTGATAACTCTTCTGATCGTCAAGTCATAGAACAATTAGTGCACTGATGGAGGCCATTCAGCCCATTGAGTCAATGGCTTTTTCGAAATAGGCTCTTTTACACCAGTCTTCAATGGTAATTGAAGCTTCAGTTTAACACTTCGTCCACAGGTTGGCATCATCCTTGCCAAGGAGTGTCAGAACTGACTTTTGTGCCCAGGTTCTGGACTGTGACTTGGAACCAGTTCCCTGTGGCAAGAGCACAGAAAACACAATGAATGATTTATTCTCCTAAAAGCTATGGCCTTTATTCTCGCTTCTGAGGCAGCTGGAAAATTTCCCGACTCGCCGATCCCACCCTGAGAAAGGTGATCTTTCTTCCAGGGAAGGGGTGGGGCCTGTCACTCCTCGCTCCTACACCCAGTCCTTGTACCCATACATGCTAATCCATGCCCTCCACCCACCTTGTACCCATACATACTAATCCATGCCCTCCAGATTCCCCCATGTCAAACGATGCCCCCCACTCACCCCCATGGCCCCTTCTTACCCCTATGCCAACTTACCTAGTATACACCATGGGCAAACCTCAGGCACCATGCTCAGATTAAATGAAATATAATTAAAGTTTCTATGACAGACTTCACAACATTGAAATAAAACTTATTCATGAAAGCCCATTCAGTACATTTAAATTCCCTCAAGTATGTAATGCTTATGAAAACAAACATTTGTATTCATAACCTAACATCTACCTAACCTGCACAGAACCTAACATCCAAGACAGTTGGCCGAGTATTATCGCTAGACTATTATGGCAGCTGGTGGAATTTGAATTCAATTAAAAAAATCTGGAAATAAAAATCTACTATGAAACCATTATCAATTGTCAGAAAAACCCATCTAGTTCATGAATGTCCTTTAGGAAAGGAGATCTGACATCCTTACCTCGTCTGTCTCCAGAGCCACAGCAACGTGGTTGACTTCAACTGCCCTCTGAACAAGGGCAACTAGGGATGGGCAATAAATGCTAGCCAGCCAACAGCACCCGTAAATGAATAAAAAATAGTTAATCCTTCAAAAACATTTTTGAGCTGTTGATCAAACTGTGAACTTACAGTCCCCCACTGTGATAATGATAGGTTGTGTGAAGCAGCCAAGCATTAATAATGCTGTAATGATAGCACTGAGTTCAAATGGTCCGGCTGAGTTTGGGTCTCCCACATGTGGTAGTCACTTTCTGCCCTCAGTGCCCCTAACAAAAATGTTTTATGCCTGATTGTGACGGGGCGGGGGGGGTGGGGGGAGGGTGTGATGGAGGGGGGAATCTATGGATCCGGGGTGTGTGCTTTGCCTGCTTTTTTTTGTACAAGAAGGGTTGACATCCCTGGCGGGACATTTTCCTGGAGATTGTATCAGGTGATCATCCACTTCCAGCAGAGAAAATCTTTAATTCATCATCTCCAGTAAGTTTTGTAACGAATTAACAAAAGTGTCGAAAGGAAGTGAAAAGATACATCGGGAATTTCTTTCAACGTACCTGTGATTTTTCTCTTGGAGGCTCCTTCCTGAGAGTGACCAAGAGACCCTTAGTTCTTCGAGACTCCAGGATAAGCCTGGAGTATTAGCAACGCTGTCACCCAGGCGGACAATGTTAATGCAGCAGATAGAATTCTCCGAGCATCCAGGATTTGACAGGAAAGAAGGAGATAAACTATTCTGGATTAGGGGGTGAGGCGGAGGACAGGATGGTGGGTGGGGAGTCCAAACCAAGGGGCATAGCCCTCAGCCAGTCAGACTTGATATCACAAAGCATCACTTCTTCACAAAAAGGCTGATATAAATCCAGAACTTTCATCCCCTGACCCCAGAAAATGGCTGAGGCTGGGAGTAAGTTGAAAATTTCAGATCTGAGATTTTTGTCAGACATTCAGGGTTATGCAGCCAGGGTCGGTCGATGGAGGTAAGATATGCATCAGCGATAGTCTCCTAGTGGTACAGATATGAAGAGTTTTTAAAGTTTATTTATCAGTGTCACAAGTGGGCTTACATTAACACTGCAATGAAGTTACTGTGAAAATCCCCTAGTTGCCACATTCCGGTGCCTGTTTGGGTACACTGAGGGAGAATTTAGCACAGCCACTGCACCTAACCAGCACGTCTTTCGGACTGTGGGAGGAAACCGGGGCACCCAAAGATGGGTTAGGTGGATTGGCCATGCTAAATTCCCCCTTAATGTCAAGGGGACTAGCTAGGGTAAATGCATGGGGTTATGGAAATAGGGCCTGGGGGGGATTGTGGTTGGCGCTGACTCGATGGGCTGAATGGCCTCCTTCTGCACTGTAGGATTCTATGATTCTATGATTCACCCAGAGGAAATCCATGCAGACACGGGGAGAATGTGCAAACTTAGCATCTCCACATCAAACTTAGCGTAGACAGTGACCCAAGCCGGGAATCGAACCTGGGTCCCTGGCGCTGTGAGGCAGCAGTGCTAATCACTGTGCCACCGTGCCACTTTCTTGAAGTGCTGGAAATACTCAGCAGGTCTGGTGGAGAGAGAAGCAGAGTTAATGTTTCCAGTTCAACATGACTCTCCTTTGGAAGATTGCGGTTGCAATTGCGTAAGATTTCCCGAAGAAGGACTCGGAGTGTTAACACTGCTTCTCCCTCTCCAGACGCTGCCAGACCTGCTGAGTTTTTCTGGCATTTCCTGTTTGTATTTCAGATCTCCAGCATCTGGAAAATTTTGCTTTTGTCCTGATGTGATAGTGTCAGGCATTCGCGAGTGATGCGGGTGCAAAGCTCCCTCTGCTGTGCCGTAACTCAGAATGTGACAACATGATGTGACGCACCACCCTTCCCCAATCCCCTTTTTGAGGTTGCAACTTCAGTGTTGAATCAGGGGCAAAGCTGTTCTCTGAGTCTGTGCCAGTAATGAAGAGAAGAGGGTGGAGGGATGAGGGAGAAGCTGAGGGGAGAATGTGCAAACTCCACTCAAACAGTCACCCAAGGCCGGAATCGAACCTGGATCGCTGGCGCTGTGAGGCAGCAGTGCCAACCACTGCGCCACCGTGATGTCTGGTGGTTGTGAAAAGCGATAGATGAATGCAAGTCTTTCTTTTTAGTAGATTAATAGATCAGTAGTACATTAGTAGATCTAATGCAGCGGGGAGCTATACAATAAATGGCAGAACCACCAGGAGTATAGACACACAGAGGGATCTGGGTGTGCAAGTCCACAGATCCTTAAAGGTGACAGCACAGGTGGAAAAGGTGGTGAAGAAGGCATATGGCATGCTTGCCTTTATTGGACGGGGCATAGAGTATAAAAGTTGGCATATGATGTTGCAGCTGTATAGAACGTTGCTTAGGCCACATTTGGAATACTGCATCCAGTTCTGGTCGCCACACTACCAGAAGGACGTGGAGGCTTTGGAGAGAGTGCAGAAAAGGTTTACCAGGATGTTGCCTGGTATGGAGGGTATTAGCTATGAGGAGATATTGAGTAAACTGGGGTTGCTCTCCCTGGAAAGACGGAGGTTGAGGGGCGACCTAATAGAAGTTTATAAAATTATGAAGGGCATAGATAGGGTGAACAGTTGGAAGCTTTTTCCCAGGTCAGAAATGACAAACACAAGGGGTCACAAGTTCAAGGTAAGGGGGGAAAGGTTCAATACAGATATGCGGGGGACGTATTTTACACAGAGGGTGGTGGGGGCCTGGAATGCACTACCAAGCAAGGTGATTGAGGCAGACATGCTAGGATCATTTAAGACTTATCCAGATAGCCACATGAACAGACTGGGAATAGAGGGATACAAACGGATGGTCTCGTTAGGAACACATGATCGGTACAGGCTTGGAGGGCCGAAGGGCCTGTTCCTGTGCTGTATTGTTCTTTGTTCTGTGTTCTTTTTCCTTTTTACAGGTTAAGAACCTTAAACCTGCTGAACCCAGTCCGATATGGGCTTTAGCGCTTCAGAGGGTAGCGGGGGGGAGCCAGCCTTGTAGTTCGCTGGTTCCAACGTGACTGTGAAGTGTGGGAGGCGATGCGGGGGGTAGCAGTCGGGGTTGGGGGCGCATTGCGGGGGAGTTTGTTTGACACCACCTCGAGTTTCTCTCAGTAGGTTGACGGGTCGGAGTTTCGATGGGCTGTAACGCTGGTCCCACCTCCCCCCCCCCCGTCAACCCCCTTCGCCATGATGCAGAGTGCTCACAATGAAATGGTGTCAGAAAAGTCAATTACTGCGGCTGATGGTGGTGAATTAATGGAGCAGCTTACAGCAGCTGTAAAAATGAGTCAGGCATTAATTGTGCCTCGGCACGGCTAAAGCCATGCTAATGATGGCGTCTGTGGCGCGGATCATGTTCAGACCTGCCGAGCACACGGGTGTCAGCCTTGTTGTTTGACAGTGTAAAATTAAATTAATAAATCCCAAACACATGGAAACATAACATGAAATTAATGGCCTTTGGTGCCAGATCTGATGCAGTCATTTGCTGCCTGCCTTTCCGCACCAAAGACTTCATAAATGTGAGCAGTTTCTCAAAACAAGGCTGGTTGTTGTACAACGTAATTTTTTTTTTTGCCCCTGTCTCGCTGCGCTCTCGCAGAGTTAACACAGGCATTACTTGTTCCAACTTGAGAAGTCAACTCTTACCAGAAGCAAGGTGGAAAAAGCAACAGTGCTTTTTAGGAGGATGATATTGGGGTTCGAACCCGCCGCTTTCACCCCCTTCATCCTTTTGTATCCTCAGAAAGGAAATTTAAGGCCATTGGAATCATAGAATTATGGATCCTTACAGTGCCGAAGAGGCCATTCAGCCCATCAGGGGTGCACCAACTCTCTGACAGAGTATCGCACCCTGGCCCTCTCCCCCACTGTATCTCTGTAACCCCACATATTGATCATGGCCAATTCACCGAACCCACACATCCCGGGACACGAAGGGACAATTTAGCATGGCCAATCCACCTAACCCATACATCTTTGGACATTAAGGGGTAATTTAGCATGGCCAATCTAGAACAAAGAACAAAGAACAAAGAACAGTACAGCACAGGAAACAGGCCCTTCGGCCCTCCAAGCCTGTGCCGCTCCTTGGTCCAACTAGACCAATCGTTTGTATCCCTCCATTCCCAGGCTGCTCATGTGACTATCCAGGTACGTCTTAAACGATGTCAGTGTGCCTGCCTCCACCACCCTACTTGGCAGCGCATTCCAGGCCCCCACCACCCTCTGTGTAAAAAACATCCCTCTGATATCTGAGTTATACTTCGCCCCTCTCAGCTTGAGCCCGTGACCCCTCGTGCTCGTCACCTCCGACCTGGGAAAAAGCTTCCCACTGTTCACCCTATCTATACCCTTCATAATCTTGTACACCTCTATTAGATCTCCCCTCATTCTCCGTCTTTCCAAGGAGAACAACCCCAGTCTACCCAATCTCTCCTCATAGCTAAGACCCTCCATACCAGGCAACATCCTGGTAAACCTTCTCTGCACTCTCTCTAACGCCTCCACGTCCTTCTGGTAGTGCGGCGACCAGAACTGGACGCAGTACTCCAAATGTGGCCTAACCAGCGTTCTACCTAACCTATACATCTTTGGACACTAAAGGGCAATTTAACATGGCCAATCCACCTAACCTACACATCTTTGGACAGTAAGGGGCAACTTAGCACAGCCAATCCACCTAACCTACACATCTTTGGACACTAAGGGACAATTTAGCACGGCCAATCCACCTAACCTGCACATCGTTGCACAAGAAGGGACAACTTAGCATAGCCAATCTACCCAGCCTATTCATCTTTGCACACTAAGGGGCAATTTAGCATTGTCAATCCACCTAACCTATATATCTTTGGACATTAAGGGACAATTTAACATGGCCAATCCACCTAACCTGCACATCTTTGCACACTAAGGGACAATGTAGCATAGCCAATCCACCCAAGCTATACATCTTTGCACACTAGGGGGCAATTTAACAAGGCCAATCCACTTAACCTGCACATCTTTGGACTGTGGGAGGAAACCGGAGCATCCCAAGGAAACCCATGCAGAAACGGGGAGAATGTGCAAACTCCATACAGTCACCCAAGGCCAGTAGTGAACCTTGGTCCCCAACGCTGTGCCACCATGCCGCCGGTGTCTCTTGATTTTAGGTCAAATCAAATTGTGCGGTTTTAAGCCGGGTAAACCATAAATCTGTATCTAATCAACTGTATTTTGGGAAGTCCATGAGTGCTCAGGAGTAAAAGTTCTGTCTTGGGTGGGACCAGGTTTCTCCTCCATCTACATTGAGTTAGTTTACTTCAAGCAGGGCACCAATAGGGACACCTAGACTTGTCTATAGTGGCTTGGACTTGGAAGGGAGAGAATCAATGAGGGACAGGCTGTACAAGTTTGTGCAAGTATGTTAAAAAGGAGGAGAGTAGCTAAAGTAATGTTCTTCAAAGGCAGATATAGCATGAATTATTATGGGAAAAGGGGAAATGGCAAAGATATTGAACAAATACTTTTAGTGTCTGTCTTCACAGTACAAGACATTAATTGCATTACCAGATATGGAGGGTAAAAAATGGGGTAAATTCATAATTTCATAAGATATAGGGGCAGAATTGTTCCATTCGGCCCATCAAGTCCGCTCCGCCATTCGATCATGGCTGATACGCTCCTCATCCTCATTTTCCTGCCTTCTCCCCATAACCCTTCAACCCATTACCCATTAAAAATCTGTCTAACTCCTCCTTAAATTTACTCACTTTCCCAGCATCCACCGCACTTTGGGGTAGCGAATTCCACAGATCCACAACCCTTTGGGAGAAGTAGTTTCTCCTCAACTCTGTTTTAAGTTTGCTACCCCTTATCCTAAGACTATGGCCTCTCGTCCTAGAATGCCCCACCAGCGGAAGCATCCGCTCCACGTCTACTTTAACCATACCTTTTATCACCTTAAATGCCTCAATTCGATCTCCCCTCATTCTTCTAAATTCCAGAGAGTATTGGCCTAAACCATTCAATCTCTCTTCATAAGACAAGAAGAGGAAGGAAGCTAAAGTAATCGTTATCCAAATATAAGGTTTATTTATCCAAACTTATTTCCAAAACGTAATCAATCATCTTATTAAAACCTCACATTCATCGAACCTTTCTCAAACGAGATGAAAAATAATATTTCAAAACTATCAAATTATAACATTGTAAACCACATCAACTAACTGACTACAAATAGTACAAGTAATGTTATTTCCCTTGTTATCACGTGTCACTATTAATCAGTCTGTCTTTGGCAGAATTCTGAAGCTTAATTCATCAACCCAATCTCATGTGATAATTGGGATTTAAAGTTCAGTTCATGTGGGTTCCTGGAATTCTAATTGTCCTCGAATGAGAGTTCATTTATCTACTGGTGGATTCACTTTCCGCCATCATTCATCATCGCACATCTCCATTCTCATTTCAAGTCGATTTTACGGCATTTCCATTTCTTGGGTTAGAAAATTGTGTAGATCTGGTTAACTTTATCAAGAGCAACATTGTCATCATTGCTGGCCTTTTAACACGGTCCTTGAATAATCTGGTTCATGTTTTAACACTGGATCTCCATCCTCTTTCATGGTTTCAGCTTTTGTCCAAGCCTGTAAAGAAAATTCTCAGCCAACAACTGAATTTTCCTTTCCCTGTTTAAATTCAGGATGACTTTTATTTTGAAGTCCATGCTCATGATTCAGAGTTTCCATATTTTTTGTCCAGGAGAAAGTCCCCTTAGCTACTTTAAGAAGTTCGTTCAGCTGACATTAAAGATCAGTGAAAAAAATCCTGATACTCTCTTTTAGTCAATTCACAAATTCCTTTAAATTACCTTTGATGTTCATTGTCCCATTCAAAACAATCCTTTCCCCATTTGCCTCTTTGCAAAAGCAACTGTTTCATCATTCTGGAGTTTACTTTACATTCAAAAGCACAAATGATCCCTTGTAGCGCCATGGTATCAGTATTGGTTACAGCAGTCATTTGGTTTTAAGGCACTGTTTTCCCTTGTTTTACATTCGTACATTTGCTGTTATGTCTGCTTTGTCATCTCTGACTGAGGGTCTATCTACAGGTTTAATTCAATTATTCCCCGGCTGCTATTAACACTTTGATTGATGTTCCAATGCATCCTTAACACCAGTGCCTAGGTTTTTTACTTTTTGGACATGTTTCGATTGGAACAGTAATTTCCAGAATCGGACGATGGATAATCACTAATTTTTGTACATCACTTGTTTTCTGATTTGATATATTATTGTCACATGTTAGTATACAGTGAAAACTATTGAAAAAGCATACCGTACATAGAGAAGGAAAGGAGAGGGTGCAGGATAGCTAGGGTGTAGAGAAAGATCAACTTAATATAAGGCAGGTCCATTCAAAAGTCTTGATGGCAGCAGGGAAGAAGCTGTTCTTGAGTCGGTTGCTACGTGTTCTCAGAGTATTGTAACTTTATCCCGATGGAAGAAGGTGGAAGAGAGAATGTCCTGGGTGCGTGGGGTCCTTAATTATGCTGGCTGCTTTCCTGAGGTAGCGGGAAATGTAGACAGACTCAATGGATGGGAGGCTGATTTGGGTTGGACTGGGCTTTGTTTACGACTCTTTGTAGTTTCTTGCGGTCTTGGTCAGAGCAGGAGCCACACCAAGCTGTGATACAATCACAAAGGATGCTTTCTATGGTTCACCTGTAAAAATTGGTGTGAGTTGTAGTGGACATGCTGAATTTCCTTAGCTTCCTGAGAAAGTAGAGGTGTTGGTGGGCTTTCTTAACAATAGCATCGGCATGGGGGAACCAGAACAGATTGTTGGTGATACATTTTCAATTCCAGCAGTTTCACTGGACTTGTCTGACAGCAGCAGAGATGACAACATGTTCGATGTAATTTTACTGCCCTGCTGCCACAGGAATCGGAGCGGGCGAGGGGCAGACAATGGGAATGTCCCTTGACATCAGGTGGGATTTTACAGTTTCGGGATGAGCGAGGCCATAAAATCCTGCCAATTATCTCCAAACAAGGCCATTTCCTAGTATAAAATCAACACCATTAATTGGCTACCTTGACACATTCCTCACAATTTTGGTAGTAACTGTGCCACCTTTCAACCCACATTTATGCAATGGAACAGCTGCATGACCTGTTTTTCAAAGTGGGGGTCGTGACACTCCTGTGGGTCGTGGGAAGTTGGAACAAGGGTTTGCCAAAAATGATACCCCAAAGATCTCCTGACCCTTGCTTCCCATTTTCTCTCCGGGTGAACTCTCGCTGCTGTACCATGTATGGCCACATGAGCAAGAGTAAACAGGTCAATGCGTCCTGTACTCTTGATGCCAAGCATCCTATAGTACGTGCACTTGGAGATAATTCACTTGTCGCTAATTTTCTTTTGCTTTCTAAGCTGATTGCAGTCATAGATAATTTTGTTATGTGAAAGAGAGGGCCAGAGACAAGTACTGAGTGAACATGGCATGGATCTGAGGGATGGCCATTTGGTAAAAGTAGGTCACCAGAAAAGAGTTTGAAAAACATTTAAGACTTAATCCAAACATTTTTAAATAGTAAAACCTTCTAGTAGGATTTCCTTTTCACTTGCTACCATTGGGGATTTAGCTGACCCTGTGCCCCATAGAACATTATGGGCAGGCGATGGCCTATTGGTATTATCGCTCGACTATTAACCCAGATATTCAGCTAATGTTCTGAGGATCTGGGTTCGAATCCTGCCGCAGCAGATGGTGGAATTTGAATTCAATATTAAAAAAATCTGGAATTAAGAATCTACTGATGACCATGAAACCATTGTCGATTGTCGGAAAAACCCATCTGGTTCACTAATGTCCTTTACGGAAGGAAATCTGCCGTCCTTACCCGATCTGGCCTACATGTGACTCCAGAACCACAGCAATGTGGTTGACTCGTAACTGCCCTCCGATCAAGCGCAACTAGAGATGGGCAATAAATGCTGGACAGCCAGTGACACCCATGTCCCACAAATGAATAAAAAAGAGCCTAGATTCTAATTTTTACACTTGATTTTGGCATTATGGTGAGCATAAGTTGTTTTGCCCCAGGTATGATTCAAGTGACCCACTAGGAAGCTTTTATCAAAAAAAACTTTATTTAAGAACACAGTTGGAATATAAGAAAAATAATTAGTGTAACCTTTACCAATTTAAAGTATTTAAACATGAGAAAGTATAATTCTTAAGAGCTAACTATCTCTATTAACTTAGCAGTATCCCCCACAGACACAGATCACATCTTTAGAACCAGTTAGCACTGAAACCAAAGATCTTACATAACTACTAGATTTTCAGCCTTTTGACACTTCAAGAATGATCCAGATATCTGTCTTCCAATTCTCATGCAACAACTTCCAGAGAAAGTGCCACCCCCGAACATTAGAATCTCAGAGAAAAATGCTTATTTTTTGGCAGGCTCCAGTCTCCTGACCTCAGAGAGGGGAAAAAAGAGGCAACTCTTCTCCCGAAAGGCAGACTGAGCTTGAGTTCTCTATGTAAGTCGAGCTGTACCCAGTCATATGACCTTACCTGTCAATCAACCTAGCCAAGCCCCACTCTGAAATATCTCAAGGAAAGTCACAAACAACTGAACCCTGCATTAATACAAATCAAAACAAACACTGTATCAATTAAGATCAGTTATGTTGCTGCAGTAACAAGACAGTGCTTCTAGATCTGGACAAAATGGCTCCGATAAAATGGAAGGGACTAGTAAACACATTCAGCACAGAAACATGACTAAAATGGACTTCTTAAAGGCACAGGATCGTCACACTGTCTAGTAGGATTTTCTTTTCACTTGCTACCCATCGGGGATTGAGCTGCCCCTGTTCATCAGAGAATATTAATTTGTTTGCTTTACAAGACGAAAATGGAGAGGCTTCTCCCTGGAATACAAAATCCTTAGAATCCTCTATGCTTAATTTTTCACAATGGTAAGTATAGTCTAAGATAATGGTTCGTCACTCATGTCACCTACTGATACAACTTGTTCTGCAATGATGCTGTGCACTCCCACAAGTTCTACTGTTTTGGTTTTTAACTCACAACACCTTCAGACGATCTTTGTTAAGACTGAAATGACATGTTGTTCCCTTGAATCATAATTATCCTCCGTGTTAGAATGTAACCGGTGACAACTTAGTATTGGATGGAATGTGACCAATGGGAAGAAGATGCAAGGGTCAGCTGATCCAGTAAACCATGGAACCAATTACAGAGTGATGCAGTAGTCAGCTGACCAGCTGATTCACTATAAATAAGGAACTACGCAGAGTTGTGGGGAGCTTGGAGTGGCCCAGAGCAAGGCCCCAAGTTTGGAGTAATGAAGTTTCTTTATTAAACCCTTTCTTTGATTTATAAGTTGGAGTAAGTTTTGTTGTATTTTCACTAGCTGCATTTTGAAGCGTTCCTTCTGAAGAAACATGTATACCCTCTTTTCTGCAACTCTGACAAACATTTTCTTTCCATTCCTGCTTTCTTCCACACTGTAACCAGCATTTCTTCATTATCAGATCTTTTATCTTCCCAATTTCTGTGTTGGTTTGCACTCAATGGCCCAATGATGCCCAAATGTTTGTGAGACAACCGTCTGCCATAATTGCAGAGGACGCTTATCTTAGAAACCTTATGGTCATAGAATCATCGAATCCCTACAGTGCAGAAGGAGGCCATTCGGCCCATCATGTCTACACCGACCACAATCCCACCCAGGCCCTATCCCCATGACTGTACTTATTTACCTTAGTAATCCCCCTGACACTAATGGGCAATTTAGCATGGCCAATCAACCTAATCTGCACATCTTTGGACTGTGGGAGGAAACCGGAGTACCCGAAGGAAACCCGCACAGACACGGGGAGAACGTGCAAACTACACACAGACAGTGACCCAAGCCGGGAATCGAACCCGGCTCTCTGGAGCTGTGAGGTGGCAGTGCTAACCACTATGCCACCGTTCTCGGTGAGAAGTTATTCCTAATGGGAGACTACTGTTACTTTCTCCCATGAATATCACCTCTCTCAGGTTTACAAAATCTTGCTCTGTCCTCATAGCCCTATCAAATACCATATCTTTCCCTCTGTTAAATTGCACAAAAAATTGATTCTTTTCCTCCTCAGCTTTCCAAACTTTTGCCTGTCAGCTTCCAACGTGAACCCATTTGCATTGCTAACAGCATTCTTCACAGTATCCTGATCACAAGATTACACATCTGAAAGCACTGAACCTACTTCTAACGCTTTCTCCGTGAATATTATTAGAAACAAGACGATCCACATTTTCTTGGGGTGGCACGGTGGAACAGTGATTAACACTGCTGCCTCACAGCGCCAGGGACCCGGGTTCAATTCTGGCCTTGGGTCGCTGTCTGTGCAGAGTCTGCACGTTCTCCCCGTATCTGCGTGGATTTCCTCCTGGTGCTCCGGTTTTCTCCCACCGTCTGAAAGGCGTGCTGGTTAGGTGCATTGGCCGTGCTAAATTCTCCCACAGTGTACCCGAACAGGCGCCGGAGTGTGGCGACTAGGGGATTTTCACAGTAACTTCATTGCAGTGTTAATGTAAGCCGACTTGTGATGCTAATAAATAAACTTAAACTCAAAACATTGTAACCTACGAGCAATTTTCTCAAATAACGTTCAATTCAACTCCGTTCTCAGTGAATTTTGGCACCAGGTGAATATCCCTGACCAAAATCCAAATCATGAGTTCAATCTGCCTCATCATCAAGTTTCCCTCTTCCTTCCTGTTCACGTCATCTCAGCTTTTCTCTGTCGAGTTTAAAGTCTCTTTCAAATGTGTTTCATACTTGCTTTACTTTTTCTCTTCCTTCCGGGGCTTTTGCTCTCTGGAATTCAAGATTTCATTTTCCTTTTACAAACTCAGGTTCTTTTCATCTTCTCTCTCTCCTTTAAGTTTCAGTCATTTTTTTTGACTCCAATTCCAATTCTTTTCTGCAACTGAATTCTGAGTAACTCAACCTCAGTGCTATCTGGCTTACTCTTTTCTTCCTCAGGGCTCCAGCGCTGAGCCAGAATCCCAACAATTTCTGTCTATTTTAAAATCTATTTTAAATCTATTTTTTGAGGGTGGCACGGTGGCGCAGTGGTTAGCACTGCTGCCTCACAGCGCCAGGGACTTGGGTTCGATTCCCGGCTTGGGTCACTGTCTGTGTGGATTCTGCACGTTCTCCCCGTGTCTGCGTGGGTTTCCTCCAGGTGCTCCAGTTTCCTCCCACAGTCCGAAAGACATGTTAGTTAGGTACATTGGCCATGCCAAGTTCTCCCTCAGTATATCTGAACAGGCACCGGAGCTACTAGGGGATTAATGTAAGCCTACTTGTGACACTAATAGATAAACCTTAAACTTTAAAACCTTTTCGTTTATTTCCAATTCTTACTGCTTACAAATTAACCTTAATTTTTGCAAGGCACTCCCAAACAGCTTCAGAAATGAATCAATGATAAATATATTCATATTAACCTTTAAATGAAAACAGCGAAAGTAACTGGGAAATATTGTACATTTGAACACTGTGTGGAGATGCCGGCGTTGGACTGGGTAAACACAGTAAGAGCTTTAACCTGGTGTTGTTAAAACTCTTACTGCATTTGAACACTGCCAGTGGAGATGTCTCCAGTCTCTGGATTCAGATCCCACAAAAGCTCCCAGTTTGTTATGGTTGCTTTAGAGACTGATAACTTATAAAGAAGATATTTGAATTCTAAGTGGACAGCTTAAAGAAATCGCACAAGATTTCAAATTTTAAGCCTTCGACTTTAACAAATAAACTAAAAGCAAGATTGACAAAACAATACTTAGTGGGCAAATAATACTCTCAAGTGTGGAAAAAAACAGTTGTAAAAGTAAAGTTTATTTATTAGTCACAAGTAGGCTTACATAAACACTGCAATGAAGTTACTGTGAAAATCCCCTGGCCACCACAGTCCAGCGCCTGTTCGGGTACATTGAGGGAGAATTTAGCATGGCCAGTCCACTAACCTACACATCTTTAGACATGCTGTGGAGTCGCCGGCGTTGGACTGGGATAGGCACAGTAAGTAGTCTCACAACACCAGGTTAAAGTCCAACAGGTTTATTTGGTAGCACAAGCTTTCGGAGCGTTGCCCCTTCATCAGATGATGCATGGCCAATCCACATAGCATGCACATCATAACATGCACAGTGCTAACCACTGTGCCACCCACTTTGATTATTTTTAAGGTAGATGTGGATAGATTCTTGATAATTGAAGGGGGAGAAAGGTTATCGAGGGGGAGGTGGAAATGTGGAATTGAGTTTACAATCAGATTGACCATGATCTGATTGAATGGTTGAGGGGCCGAGTGGCCTACTCATGCTCCTAATACCTATTTCCTGATGCATGAAGGAGTTGTGGGCAATCTGCTTCAAGCAACTACGGCCCAGCACGTTAAAGAAAAAAAAAATTCCATGCAAGCTTAATTGGTTATTGGAATGAGGATGGCATATTTCCCAGATATACCCACATCTGCTACACAAAGTGAGTGAACAACAGAGGTCTCAGGACGCATTGTTACGAGGTCAAAGGTGGTGGGAGGCCACGAATCGAAACCAATTGCCAAATTGCAGTAATGAGTATATCCCCAAACTGCAGCCAAAACTTACTCCAGCAAGAAAGAAAGTTGGAAACGGTGACTTTCTTTCCATTCGCTGCTGTTAGATAAACTCAAAGGAGATCCTTGTCGCTTGCTGTCCTGAGTCAGAGGCCAAAGGGTCAATAGGTTTATTGCAAAGGTTACAGCGATCTCCAAATTAATCATTTTTATCCTGTAATTGTTAGAACACTCTGCCTGAAAAAGTGACTGAAACAGATTCAATGGTAACCTGTAGAAAGTACCTGGTGACATACTTGCCAAAGGAAAATCTTGTGGGGAAAGGCAAGGAGAGCAGGATGGATTGGATAGCTCTATCAAAGAGCTAACACAGAGACAATGGGCCAAATGGCTTCCCTCTGTGGCACATGTCTCCACGTGGCATGGAAATAGAAGCAACATCTGCCTCAGGCATTGAGGGAATGGGAGGCGATGGCCTAATGGTATTATCGCTAGATTATTAATCCAGAAACTCAGCTAATGTTCTGGGGACCCGGGTTCGAATCCCGCTGTGGCAGATGGTGGAATTTGAATTCAATAAAAAATATCTGGAATTTAGAATCTACTGATGACCATGAAACTATTGGCGATTGATCGAATCCCTTCAGTAGAGAAGGAGGCCATTCGGCCCATCGAGTTTGTCCCAACCACAGTCCCACCCAGGCCCTATTCCCGTAAACCCACACATTTACCCTGCAATCCCCATGACACTAGGGTCAATTTAGCATGGCCAATCAACCTAACCGCATCCTTGGACTGTGGGAGGAAACCCACACAGACACAGGGAGAAGTGCAAACGCCAGACAGACAGTGACCCAAGCCGGGAATTGAACCTGGGACCCAGGTGCTGTGAGGCAGCAGTGCTAACCACTGTGCCATCGTGCCGGAAAAACCCATCTGGTTCGCTAATGTCCTTTAGGGACATTATCTGGTCTGGCCCACGTGTGACTCCAGAGTCACAGCAATGTGGTTGATTTTCAACTGCTCCCCAAAGGCAACTAAATGCAGGCCAGCCGGCGATATCCATGTCCCATGAATGAATTAACAAAAAGGGAATCTAACCTAATTAAAAATATGAAATCGACTTTCGAATCATGGAGCTTCGGAAGGGGTGAGGAGTTAAGGAAGGATTTCAGCATGCATTAATTACACAGACCTGAATCAGCATGAAGAAATCAGCAAGAGGGAAAATGTAGCACAGAAAGAGAGTTCTCTTTTTTAACAGGTCGATATAAAGGGAAACCATGGTTGATCTGGTTATCGTCCAGTGTTTGGGGATCTGGAATGTACCCAAAATACACAAGATAGGTTTTTGTAATCAATCAAACCTGATCAACGGGCATCAGTTTACCAAATTGGAAAATATCGGACAGACCCATCTAACGCCCCGTCAAGTTTGACTTTCTATTTGCACCAAGTGTCACTATCTGTGCAGAGTTTGCACGTTGGCCATGCTAAATTGTCCCTGGTGTAAGGGGGACTAGCTAGGGTAAATGCAATGGAGTTGTGAGGATAGGGCTCGGGGTAGGATTGTGGTTGGTGCAGACTCGATAGGTTGAATGACCTCCTTCTGCACTGATTCGAACCCTGTTCCCCTGGGTCTCTGTTTGGTCAGATGTCAAGGCCTGATTATTACCTCCAAATTTATTAAAATGGTATTCCAGACATCAGGATTCCCATGATATCACTGGCAGGGGACGGAGAGAATCTCAACTAGACTCCCCGTTGATGTAAAATGCAGTTGGAGAAACTGACAGTCTCTCTGTATATATTATAATACACTGTGTGTCACTGACAGTCTCTCTGTATATATTATAATACACTGTGTGTCACTGACAGTCTCTCTGTATATATTATAATACACTGTGTGTCACTGACAGTCTCTCTGTATATATTATAATACACTGTGTGTCACTGCCAGTCTCTCTGTATATATTATAATACACTGTGTGTCACTGACAGTCTCTCTGTATATATTATAATACACTCTGTGTCACTGACAGTCTCTCTGTATAAATTATAATACACTGTGTGTCACTGACAGTCTCTCTGTATATATTATAATACACTGTGTGTCACTGACAGTCTCTCTGTATATATTATAATACACTGTGTGTCACTGCCAGTCTCTGTATATATTATAATACACTGTGTGTCACTGACAGTCTCTCTGTATAAATTATAATACACTGTGTGTCACTGACAGTCTCTGTATATATTATAATACACTGTGTGTCACTGACAGTCTCTCTGTATATATTATAATACACTGTGTGTCACTGACAGTCTCTCTGTATATATTATAATACACTGTGTGTCACTGCCAGTCTCTGTATATATTATAATACACTGTGTGTCACTGACAGTCTCTCTGTATAAATTATAATACACTGTGTGTCACTGACAGTCTCTCTGTATATATTATAATACACTGTGTGTCACTGACAGTCTCGCTGTATATATTATAATACACTGTGTGTCACTGACAGTCTCTGTATATATTATAATACAGTGTGTCACTGACAGTCTCTCTGTATATATTATAATACACTGTGTGTTGCTGACAGTCTCTCTGTATATATTATAATACAGCGTTTCACTGACAGTCTCTCTCTGTATCTAGTGTATGTGAGCCAATGTGCATACAATCAAAATGCAGCATGACCAATCATGCAGCAGGCGGTGTTACGCATGCAGTCATCTGGTGGGGTTTCACATTCAACAGCTTCCCTCCTCATCAGAAGTCAAGGTCAAGTGGTCATAAATGGAAAACTAAGTTTTGAGGGCGCATTAGTGTCACAGGTGCTGAGACACTGTCATAGAATAGACCTGTATACAAATACCACAGTATGTGTAGTTCACTTGTGTGTTATGTACATTATGTGTATTTAATGGGGCATCCACATTGTGATGACATATTGCCTTGTTGTGTTTCATGTTTCGCACTAGTTTCTGAATAAGTTGGCCTGAGGGATGTCTCATCGGTGTAAAAAAACATGTGGTGTTGTGTTAGAAACACAAATATTTGTTGGATGTTAATGTTTGTGACGCCATTTGTGATGTGGATGAACATGTACGCTGGAATTCTACCGCCTTGCCCACCATGGAATATAAGAGGGCGAGGGGAGGGCAACCGAACCATCCATTGACCTCGGGTGGGAATTTCCCATCTCGCTCGAGCGAGACTTTAAAGTCCCGTCCGTTACGTCTACTGTCGTCCCCATAACGGATGTGCCGAGGGATTGGATCAGGTCACTGATGACAGTGTGAGGTGATGTACTGTTCCTGCAATCATTGCCTTGACAACATAGGTGAGGAGCAGAGAGATGGGCTGGAATTTTACCCCCCCCCCCCCCCCCGCCCCCCCCGCCACGGGAATCTGAGCGGGCGAGGGGCAGACAGTGGAAAGGTTCATTGACTTCGGGCTAGTTTTATGGTTTTGGGATGAGCGAGGCTGGAGAATCTCGCCCCATGATTCATAATAGCTTCATTGACTTGAGTGTGAGTGCAAAGCTAGCAACCTTGGGTTGAGTCATCTCTTTTGATCCCATCTGAAAATCACTCACTCCCCTTGATAGTCTAGGAGAGATGGTCAGGGAAGCACAATGGATTAGGCAGAGTCAACATGGTTTTGTGTAAGAGAAAACATGTTGAACTAATTTATTAAGGTTCTTTGAGGCCGTACCGGTGGATAAAGGGGAACCTGGAATCGAACCGAGGTCCAGTGCTGTGAGGCAGCAGTGCTAACCATTGTCCAGTGCTGTGAAGCAGCAGTGCTAACCATTGTGCCAAAAGTGTACCCATCTTTTTCCAGTTATGATCTTGTAGAAGGCTTGAAATTATGGCAATGTCAGCAAGTGATGAAATGGGTGTGAGGAACGTGCTATGTGTTTAGTTTCCAGACATGTACTCACTGCTACTTCTATGTATGCAGTTCCCTGCACCAAAGCTTCCTTGTGCAAGGGAAGCATGCAACAGCCATGGAATGGATTTGCTTAATCTGCTATGAAATGGACTTGGGTCTCCATCTCGTTCTAGAGTCTCTGCTGAAATCACTTGGAATGAAATTGGTGTTAAGCTAGCAAGGGTAAAGGTGAAGGAAGGCAGACAGGAAAGTGGAGTTGAAACCACAACCAAATCAGCCATGAATTTATTGAACAGCAGGGCAGACTCAAAAAGCCAAATGGCCGACTCCTGCTCTGATGTCTTATGTTCCTATTTTTGTCCCTTGCAATTTTTATAGGGAAAAGAAACTCAGTGAAACATGGTTTGATTATTTGCAGGAGAGACTGTCAGTGACATACACGGAGCAATTTTATGGCGGGACACAATGGGCGGCACGGTGGCACAGTGGTTAGCACTGCTGCCTCACAGCGGCAGGGACCCGGGTTCGATTCCAGCCTCGGGCGATCGTCTGTGCGGAGCATGCATGTTCTCCCCGTGCCTGCGTGGGTTTCCTCCGGGTGCTCCAGTTTCCCCCCACAGTCCAAAGGTGTGCGGATTAGGTTGATTGGCCATGTTCAACTGCCCTTTAGTGTCAGAGAGAGTAGCAGAGTATATATGTGGGGTTACGGGTATAGGACCTGGATGGGATTGCGGTCGGTGCAGACTCGATGGGCCGAATGGCCTCCTTCCGCACTGCAGGGTTTCCATGATTCTATTAATTCCTGGTTGCTGTCTGAAGAGCTTGCGAATGGCCTGTTGCATTATGAGCCATTCAGGCAATTAGCTGTCCTTGGGTGGGTCTACTTTGAGATTAGGACCCCGGGGGAGTTCTATCCATTGAGACCCTCTGGCTAATTGGAGCTTGGGAGCTCTTTTGCTCAGCAGTGCCACTGGAGAGGTGCTGGCTGCTGAGGGTAATACAACCACCAGAGACCCAGCGTCTCGAGATGCCAGTGTTCAGTAATTATGTGAGGGATTTTGAGGGGTGAGGGCTGTGAGGGAAGGGGAGTGAGAGGGGTCAGCAGCGAGGGCAGGACTTGGCTTGCAGCAGCCAACCCCCGCATCCCACAACCCTTAGGCCTCGCCTGCCTTCCCAGTATCAGGTCCCTCGATCAGGCAATTAGGCACTGAGTGCCTTTGAACAAGGGTCCCTCTGAGGAGGCCACAAGCAAGGTGCAAACATTTGCATGTCATGCAAGGAGCATGCATGCCGACGGACACACCTGCCACTGCTCTAAAACCAGGATGAAGCATCTTCCAAATCCATGATCCCTACCATCGTGAAGGACAATGGCAGCAGATACATGGGAACATCACCACCTGGAGGTTCCCCTCCAAGTCACTCACCATCCTGACTTGAAACATAGAAACATAGAAAAGCTACAGCACAATACAGGCCCTTCAGCCCACAAAGTTGTGCCGAACATGTCCCTACCTTAGCGATTACTAGGCTTACCTATAACCCTCTATCTTACTAAGTTCCATGTACTTATCTAAAAGTCTCTCAAAAGACCCTATTGAATCCTCCTCCACCACCGTTGCTGGCAGCCCATTCCACGCACCCACCACCCTCTGAGTGAAAAACTTACCCCTGACATCTTCTCTGTACCTACTCCCCAGCACCTTAAACCTGTGTCCTCTTGTGGCAGCCATTTCAGCCCTGGGAGAAAGCCTCTGACTATCCACCCGATCAATACCTCTCAACATCTTATACACCTCTATCAGGTCACCCCTCATCATTCGTCTCTCCAAGGAGAAAAGGCCGAGCTCACTCAACCTATCCTCATAAGGCATGCTCCCCAACCCAGGCAACATCCTTGTAAATCTTCTCTGCACCCTTTCTATGGCTTCCACATCCTTCCTGTAATGAGGCAACCAGAACTGAGCACAGTACTCCAAGTGTGGTCTGACCAGGGTTTTATATAGCTGCAACATTATCTCACGACTCCTAAACTCAATTCCTCGATTGATGAAGGCCAGTACACCATACGCCTTCTTAACCACAGCCTCAACCTGCACAGCTGCTTTGAGCGTCCTATGAACTTGGACCCCAAGATCCTTCTGATCTTCCACTCTGCCAAGAGTCCGACCATTAATTTTATATTCCACCATCCTATTTGACCTGCCAAAACGAACCACCTCACATTTATCTGGGTTGAACTCCATCTGCCACTTCTCCGCCCAGTCTTGCATCCTATCAATGTCTCGCTGCAACTTCTGATGTTCCTCCACACTATCCACAACACCTCCACGTCTTACTTGGAAGAATATCATCCGTTCCTTCACTGTCGCTTGGTCAAAATCCTGGAACTCCCTCCCTAACAGCACTGTGGATGTACCTACACCACCCAGCACCAAATGGTTTACAATAATCTCGTTCCCTTTCATTGGCACAAATCCGAATATACCCAGAAAGGATGCGAAGCTGATTAGCATATTTAAAGCAGTATTTAAATGTGCAAATCCCGGTCAATGCCGGATTCTCCCAGCTCCTGGGATCTTCCGACCTTCGGATAGGGCACAAGCCCATCGAGAATAACTATTCGACCAGTGGAGACCAGGCACTATGACCACGCTGGGGCAGGGGGGCTCGAAGGCCATTGTCACCCTCGGGTGGTCGGGGACATGGCCGTGTAGTGCCCATCTGGCAGTCCCCACCTGACAGCCTGGTAGTACCAAGGGGGTGGTGCTTGAATGGAGGCTATGAAGAGGAATTTATGTCAGGGGGGGTTGTGAAAGGGTGGGCATGAAAGGGGGGTCATGAAGGGGTTGGGCATGAAGGAGGGCATGTTGAGGATCATGAAGGTGGCGTGCTGGGTTCATGAAGGGTGGCATGTCGGGGGCCAGGATGGGAGACCCATTGGGAGGGCTCCAATGCCCCAGTGTTGGGTGATTCGTGTCGGGGAAACATGCCGCCAATGATGGGAGGATGTCAAGATATCCGTGGTGGGTGCGAAGAGCTCCCCCTGAGCCCTGTGAGGGTGGGTGCCCTTTCAAAATGGTGCCAAATCTCCTTGCAACCGGGTTCACTGGCATCTTGAAGCACTACCTCTCCCAGAACCAATGCACAACTCACCACTCTCCCAAAAAATGACTGAGTGTGGGGTGATTCCAATCTGGTCCGTGCCGGTTGCTTTTCTTGTTGTTACTTTTTGGGAAAATTGCAGCCAAAAGGTGGAATTTGTTTGGGTGGACCTAAGAAGCAGAAAGGGGCAACAAACATTGGTAGGAGCTGCTTATAGGTTACTAAACAGGAGTGGCAGTGTGGGTCATAGTATTACTCAGGAGATTAGAGAAGCATGTAGCATGGGTAATGCAGTAACCAGAGGTGATTTCAATCTGCACATTGACTGGGTAAATCTAACTAGCAGCACTGCTGTGGAGGATGAGTTTCTGGAGTGTTGTCGGGGTGATTTTCCAGAGCAATACATTGAGGAACCCATGAGAGAACAAACTGTTTTAGATCTAGTATTGTATTTGGTTTGATTTGATTTATTATTGTCACATGTATTAGTACACAGTGAAAAGTATTGTTTCTTGTGCACTATACAGACAAAGCATACCATTCATAGAGTACATAAGGGAGAAGGAAAGGAGAGGGTGCAGAATGTAGTGTTACAGTCATAGCTAGGGTGTAGAGAAAGATCAACTTAATATAAGGTAGGTCCATTCAAAAGTCTAATGGCAGCAGGGAAAAAGCTGTTCTTGAGTCAGTGCAGGGAAAAAGCTGTTCTTGAGTCAGTTGGTACATGACCTCAGACTTTTGTATCTTTCCCCGATGGAAGAAGGTAGAAAAGAGAATGTCCGGGATGTGTGGAGTCCTTGATTATGCTGGCTGCTTTTCCGAGACAGCGGGAAATGTAGACAGAGTCAATGGATGGGAGGCTGGTTTGCGTGATGGACTGCGCTACATTCGCAACCCTTCGTAGTTGCTTGTGGTCTTGGTCAGAGCAGGAACCATACTAAGCTGTGATACAACCAGAAAGAATGCTTTCTGTGGTGCATCTGTAAAAGTTGGGGAGAGTCGTAGCTGACATGTCGAATGTTCTGAGCCTCTTGAGAAAGTAGAGGAGTTGGGGGGCTTTTTTAGTGATAGCGTCTTTGTGGAGGGACCAGGACAGATTGTTGGTGATCTGGACACCTAGAAACTCGAAGCTCTCGACCATTTCCACTTTGTATGTGTGAGAAAGGGCTAATTGATAACCCTGTCATAACAGAACCTTTAGGGGTGAATGAGCACAGTATGGTAGAATTTTCTATTCTCTTTGAAAGCGAGGGAGTTCAGTCTGAAGCCAGGGTGTTAAAGTTGATCAAAGGAAATTATGAAGATATTGGGTGGGGGGTGGGGGGAAAATTGGCTGAGGTGGATTGGGAAAATATATTAGAAGATATGACGCTACTTGGGAAAGAGTTACTACATAGTTACAGCAACTTAAGGCACAAAAATCCAAAAAGAAAAGTCAGTCAACCATAGCTAACAAAGGAAGTTAAGGATTGAATCAGATTAAAAGATAAGGCCTATAAATTTGCCAGAATTAGCAGTAAACCAGAGGATTGGGAGTACTTTATAATACAGCAAAGAAGGATCAAGAAACCGATAAAGAAAGGGAGAATGGAAACTAGCAAAAAACATAAAAACAGATTTCAAAAGCTTCATATAAACCTTGCAGTGCAGAAGGAGGCCATTTGACCCATTGAGCCTGCACCAACAACAAATCCACCCAGGCCTTATCCCCGTATTTACCCTGCTAATCCCCCTGACACTAAGGGGCAATTTAGCATGGCCAATCCAACGAACCAGCACATCTTTCGGACTGTGGGAGGAAACTAGAGCACCCAGAGGAAACCCACGCAAACATTGTTGTTCCTCTGTTTAAGAAAGGGAATAGAAATGACCCTGGTAATTATAGAGCGGTTAGTCTTACTTCGGTGGTTGGTAAATTGATGGAAAGGGTCCTTAGGGATGGGATTTACGACCATTTAGAAAGATGCGGATTAATCCGAGATAGTCAGCACGGATTCGTGAAGGGCAAGTCGTGCCTCACAAATTTGATAGAATTTTTTGAGGAGGTAACTAAGTGTGTTGATGAAGGTAGGGCAGTTGATGTCATATACATGGATTTTAGTAAGGCATTTGATAAGGTCCCCCATGGTCGGCTTATGATGAAAGTGAGGAGGTGTGGGATAGAGGGAAAGTTGGCCGATTGGATAGGTAACTGGCTGTCTGACCGAAGACAGAGGGTGGTGGTCGATGGAAAATTTTCGGATTGGAGGCAGGTTGCTAGCGGAGTGCCGCAGGGATCAATGCTTGGTCCTCTGCTCTTTGTGATTTTTATTAATGACTTAGAGGAGGGGGCTGAAGGGTGGATCAGTAAATTTGCTGATGACACCAAGATTGGTGGAGTAGTGGATGAGCTGGAGGGCTGTTGTAGGCTGCAAAGAGACATAGATAGGATGCAAAGCTGGGCTGAAAAATGGCAAATGGAGTTTAACCCTGATAAATGTGAGGTGATTCATTTTGGTAGGACAAATTTAAATGTGGATTACAGGGTCAAAGGTAGGGTTCTGAAGACTGTGGAGGAACAGAGAGGTCTTGGGGTCCATATCCACAGATCTCGAAAGGTTGCCAGTCAAGTGGATAGAGCTGTGAAGAAGGCCTATAGTGTGTTAGCTTTTATTAACAGGGGGTTGGAGTTTAAGAGCCGTGGGGTTATGCTGCAACTGTACAGGACCTTGGTGAGACCACATTTGGAATATTGTGTGCAGTTCTGGTCACCTCACTATAAGAAGGATGTGGAAGCGCTGGAAAGAGTGCAGAGGAGATTTACCAGGATGCTGCCTGGTTTGGAGGGTAGGTCATATGAGGAAAGGTTGAGGGAGCTAGGGAGGAAAGGTTGAGGGAGCTAGGGCTGTTCTCTCTGGAGCGGAGGAGGCTGAGGGGAGACTTAATAGAGGTGTATAAAATGATGAAGGGGATAGATAGAGTGAACGTTCAAAGACTATTTCCTCGGGTGGATGGAGCTATTACAAGGGGGCATAACTATAGGGTTCGTGGTGGGAGATACAGGACGGATATCAGAGGTAGGTTCTTTACGCAGAGAGTGGTTGGGGTGTGGAATGGACTGCCTGCAGTGATAGTGGAGTCAGACACTTTAGAAACATTTAAGCGGTTATTGGATAGGCACATGGAGCACACCAGGATGATAGGGAGTGGGATAGCTTGATCTTGGTTTCAGATAAAGCTCGGCACAACATCGTGGGCCGAAGGGCCTGTTCTGTGCTGTACTGTTCTATGTTCTATGTTCTATTGGGAGAATGTGCAAACTCCACACAGACAGTGACCCAAGGCGGGAATTGAACCTGGGTCCCTGGCGCTGTGAGGCAGCAGTGCTAACCACTGTGCTACCATGCCGCTTCAATTGGTATGTAAAAAGGAAAGGTTTGGCAAAAGACAAATCTGGCTCTATTGCAGGCAAGAGTCAGGATAATTTATAATGGGGAACAGAGAAATAGCAGAGGAGTTAAATGATTACTTTCATCGGAATTCTGCAGCCCAGCTCGAACCGAGACCGGAAAATCCCGCCTGAGGTCAATGGACCTTCCCATTGTCCGCCCCTCGCCTGCTTCGATTCCCGTGGCGGGCAGGGCGGTAGAATTCCGGCGTTTGTGTCTGTCTTCACCGCGGAAGATACAAGAAATCTCCTGGAATAAGAGATCCAATGGACTAGGGAGAATGTGGAATTGAAGGAAATTCATATTCGGAAGGAGGTTGTACTGGAGAAATTCATGGGACTGAAGATTGATTAGTCCCTGGGACCTGATTTTCTACATCCCAGAGTGTTGAAAGAGGTAGCCATGGAGGTAATGGATGCATTGGCGATTATCTCCCAAAATTCTATAGATTCTGGAATGGTACCTGCAGATCGGAAGCTATCAAATGTCACCCCACTATAATAGGAAGGGAGGGAGAGAGAAAACAGGGACAAAGTAAAAACAGTAACATTGTGTGATGACTTCAGCCAGGCTAATGAGGTTGGCTTACTAGAGTATGAACGACCTGATGAGTCCTAACCCTGATAATCACATATTGATTTAATGTTTTAAGTTTCCTTTGTGATTTGATTTTTGGTTCGGGTTGTTCCCCCTCCTTCTGGGGAGCTGCCCTTTTAAATTTGTCCTTAAGTTAATTTGAGTTAGTTTATTTGTTTGGTATTTAAAAGAGATACCTGATGAGTCCTAAGAACATAAGAACATAAGAAATAGGAGCAGGAGTAGGCCATCTAGCCCCTCGAGCCTGCCCCGCCATTCAATAAGATCATGGCTGATCTGAAGTGGATCAGTTCCACTTACCCGCCTGATCCCCATAACCCCTAATTCCCTTACTGATCAGGAATCCATCTATCCGTGATTTAAACATATTCAACGAGGTAGCCTCCACCACTTCAGTGGGCAGAGAATTCCAGAGATTCACCACCCTCTGAGAGAAGAAGTTCCTCCTCAACTCTGTCCTAAACTGACCCCCCTTTATTTTGAGGCTGTGCCCTCTAGTTCTAGCTTCCTTCCTAAGTGGAAAGAATCTCTCCACCTCTACCCTATCCAGCCCCTTCATTATCTTATAGGTCTCTATAAGATCCCCCCTCAGCGTTCTAAATTCCAACGAATACAAACCCAATCTGCTCAGTCTCTCCTCATAATCAACACCTCTCATCTCTGGTATCAACCTGGTGAACCTTCTCTGCACTCCCTCCAAGGCCAATATATCCTTCCGCAAATAAGTCCTAATTGGTGGTTAAATCAGGGAGCCTCATGCTCCCTATTTAAAGCAGGTGTGTCAGACTCCCAGCCTGCATTTAGCAGGGAGCAACTGGGGAGCTGGCTGTGTACAGATGTATGGTGTAAATAAAGCAACTTGGAGACGGGACTTTCGCCTCCGTGGGGTTATTACACATCGGAAATCAGAGTAGGAGTAGGCCATTCAACCTCTTGAGTCTGCTCTGCTATCTGATATGATCATGGCTGATCCTCTATCTGAACACCATATTCTTGCACTGTTGCCATACCACTTGAGTACTTTAGTGTCCAGAAATCTACTTCCTTCTTAAATATGTTCTGTGACATTGTCCCCATAGCCTTTCATGATGGAGAATTCCACAGGAGTACCAGGTTCCGAGTGAGGAAACTTCTCATTTCAGTCCTAAATGGCATGCCGCATATTCTGACACTGTGGCATCTTGTTCTGGAACACCTGACCAGGGGAAATATCATCCTTGCATCAAGTCTGTCCAGCCTGTCAACCTTACATTAGGAGTAGTTTGTCAGCAGTGATATGGGAAATTAGAGAATCTGTTCCCTAATTGTGATGTGATCGACAAACACTTGCAGGATAATTATCTGATCGGAAATAGTCAATCATAGAATCCCCACAGCGCAGAAAGGCACCATTCGGCCCATTGAATCTGTACTGACTATCTGATAGAGCATCCCACCCAGGCCCTCCCTTCTGCCCTATTTCCATAACCCTGCACATTTACCATGGCCAATCCACCTAACCCACACATCTTTGGACATGAAGGGGCAATTTAGCCTGGCCAATCCATCGAACTTAACATCTTTGGACACAAAGGGACAATTTACCATGGCCAATCCACCTAACCTATACATCTTTGGACACGAAGGGGAAATTTAGCACGGCCAATCCACCTAACCTGCACATCTTTGGCCAATCCACCTATCCGTTGGCCTGTGGGAGAAAGCCAGAGCACGAGAAATATAACGGAGAAGCCCGTTAAATATAGGTCATTCAATGAAAATTAATTCAGATGGAGGGTGGGAAACCTGTTACGCCAATGCAAAGCGGCAGCAAAAATCACAAAACAAGATCTTGCCGCAAAGATGTTGGATCCTGTGGTCTCACAGGATTGACTGCCAGCATCCCAAATTTAACCTGCAGCGAATGACGGCAGAAAATCCCCACCCAAACCACACCTTCCCCAGAAAGAGAGACTGACAGTCACACACAGTGTATTATAATATATACAGAGACTGTCAGTGACACACAGTGTATTATATGCCGAGACTGTCAGTGACACACAGTGTATTATAATATATACAGAGACTGTCAGTGACATACAGTGTATTATAATATATACAGAGACTGTCAGTGACACAGTGTATTATAATATATACAGAGACTGTCAGTGACACACAGTGTATTATATGCTGAGACTGTCAGTGACACACAGTGTATTATAATATATACAGAGACTGTCAGTGACACACAGTGTATTCCAATATATACAGAGACTGTCAGTGACACACAGTGTGTTATAATATATACAGAGACTGTCAGTGACACACAGTGTATTATATGCTGAGACTGTCAGTGACACACAGTGTATTATAATATATACAGAGACTGTCAGTGACACACAGTGTATTATAATATATACAGAGACTGTCAGTGACACACAGTGTATTCTAATATATACAGAGACTGTCAGTGACACACAGTGTATTATAATATATACAGAGACTGTCAGTGACACACAGTGTATTATATGCTGAGACTGTCAGTGACACACAGTGTATTATAATATATACAGAGAGACTGTCAGTGACACACAGTGTATTATAATATATACAGAGACTGTCAGTGACACACAGTGTATTATAATATATACACAGAGACTGTCAGTGACACACAGTGTATTATAATATATACAGAGGGACTGTCAGAGACACACAGTGTATTATAATATATACAGAGAGACTGTCAGTGACACACAGTGTATTATAATATATACAGAGGGACTGTCAGTGACACACAGTGTATTATAATACATTCGGAGACTGTCAATGACACACGGTGTATTATAATATATACAGAGAGACTGTCAGTGACACACAGTGTATTATAATATATACAGAGAGACTGTCAGTGACACACAGTGTATTATAATATATACAGAGAGACTGTCAGTGACACACAGTGTATTATAATATATACAGAGACTGTCAGTGACTCACAGTGAATTATAATATATACAGAGAGACTGTCAGTGACACACAGTGTATTATAATATACACAGAGACTGTCAGTGACACACAGTGTATTATAATATATACAGAGACTGTCAGTGACACACAGTGTATTCTAATATATACAGAGACTGTCAGTGACACACAGTGTATTATAATATATACAGAGACTGTCAGTGACACACAGTGTATTATAATATATACAGAGACTGTCAGTGACACACAGTGTATTCTAATATATACAGAGACTGTCAGTGACACACAGTGTATTATAATATATACAGAGACTGTCAGTGACACACAGTGTATTATATGCTGAGACTGTCAGTGACACACAGTGTATTATAATATATACAGAGAGACTGTCAGTGACACACAGTGTATTATAATATATACAGAGACTGTCAGTGACACACAGTGTATTATAATATATACACAGAGACTGTCAGTGACACACAGTGTATTATAATATATACAGAGGGACTGTCAGAGACACACAGTGTATTATAATATATACAGAGAGACTGTCAGTGACACACAGTGTATTATAATATATACAGAGGGACTGTCAGTGACACACAGTGTATTATAATATATTCGGAGACTGTCAATGACACACGGTGTATTATAATATATACAGAGAGACTGTCAGTGACACACAGTGTATTATAATATATACAGAGAGACTGTCAGTGACACACAGTGTATTATAATATATACAGAGAGACTGTCAGTGACACACAGTGTATTATAATATATACAGAGACTGTCAGTGACTCACAGTGAATTATAATATATACATAGAGACTGTCAGTGACACACAGTGTATTATAATATACACAGAGACTTACCGTGACACACAGTGTATTATAATATATACAGAGAGACTGTCAGTGACACACAGTGTATTATAATATATACAGAGGCTGTCAGTGACACACAGTGTACTATAATATATACAGAGGCTGTCAGTGACACACAGTGTATTATAATATATACAGAGACTTACCGTGACACACAGTGTATTATAACATATACAGAGAGACTGTCAGTGACACACAGTGTATTATAATACATACAGAGAGACTGTCAGTGACACACAGTGTATTATAATATATACAGAGAGGCTGTCAGTGACACACATTGTATTATAATATCGTAAGAAGTCTAACAACACCAGGTTAAATTCCAACAGGTTTATTTGGTAGCAAACACCATTATCTTTCGGAGCGCTGCTCCTGCAGCAGGTGAGTGGGAGTTCTGTTCACAAACAGGGCATATACAGACACAAACTCAATTTACAGAATAATGAATAATGATTGGAATGCGAGTCTTTACAGCTAATCAAGTCTTAAAGGTACAGACAATGTGAGTGGAGAGAGCATTAGCACAGGTTAAAGAGATGTGTATTGTCTCCAGACAGGACAGCCAGTGAGACTTTGCAAGTCCAGGCAAGTTGTGGGAGTTACAGATAGTGTGACATGAACCCAAGATCCCGGTTGAGGCCGTCCTCATGTGTGCGGAACCTGGCTATCAGAAAGGAGAGGGTGCAGAATGTAGTGTTACAGTCATAGCTGGGGTGTAGAGAAAGATCAACTTCATATATGTTCGGTCCATTCAGGAGTCTGCTGGCAGCAGGGAAGAAGCTGGTCTTGAGTTGGTTGGTACGTGTTTTCAGACTTTTGTATCTTTTTGTTGACAGAACAAAGTGGAAGAGAGAATGTCCATTCACAACCCTTTGTAGTTTTTTGAAGTTTAAGTTTATTTGTTAGTGTCACAAGTAGGTTTACATTAACACTACAATGAAGTTACTGTGAAAATCCCCTAGTCGCCACACTCCAGTGCCTGTTCGGATGCATTGAGGGAGAATTTAGCATGGCCAATGCAACTAACCAGCACGTCTTTCGGACTGTGGGAGGAAACCGGAGCACCCGGAGGAAACCCACGCAGACACAGGGAGAATGTGCAAACTCCACACGGACAGTGACCCGAGCCGGGAATCGAACCCAGGACCCTGGCGCTGTGAAGCAGCAGTGCTAACCACTGTGCCATCTTGCCACCCATGGTCTTGGTCAGAGCAGGAGCCACCCCAGGCTGTGATACATCCGGAAAGGATGCTTTGTGTGGTGTAACTGTCGAAATTGGTGAGAGTTGCCGTGGACATGCTGAATTTCCTTTGCCTCCTGAGAAAGTGGAGGCATTGGTGGGTGGGACCTGATCAGCACCGATGGGTGGGCCAGGTGAATCGTGGCAGGTTCACCACCTGGCGGGAACCCTGATTTAGCCCCAGTGCCTGATTCAGCAGGCTGCCGGCATTCCCGGCTGTGGTGATGGGGCTGGGTGAATCCCGGCCAGTGTAGTAAATGAAATGTACAGAAAGACACTGTCATTGAAACACAGTGGGCATGGGGGGGTTGGGGGGGCGGGGGAGTGGCGGGGGGTGGGGGTGGGGGGTTGGAGAGGCATGGTTCACAGCTGGCGGGAATCCTGCTTGGCTGCTGAATGGGGCATCGAGCCTACAACGGGATTTCCATCGGGTGTGAACACATTTGGCATTACCAGGCCTGACCTGCCAGCCCCGATTGGGTGCCAGCCCAGAGAGGGAAGGAGCCCGGATATTTGCTTTTCTCTCTTTTTCATCCTGGAGGTATTGGTTTCTGTTCTTCTACAGGGGAGAAGGGGAACTGTTGGTGAGGGTTTGCTCAATATCTGCAAAGTGGTCAAGGTCTATTTTCTAAAGGTATAAACTTGTCCTGCAGTTTGTGATGAGATTAATTGATAACTAAATGAAAATAAATAATTGAATGAAATAATTAAGTCATCAGTTAAAGATTATAAGTGTGGCAGGAAGGGTGATGTGTCAAGGCTGCAGCACATGGGAGCTCATGGATACGAGCGTTATCCAGGGTAAGCAGGCCCACAGCAAGTGTCTGCGGCTTGAAGAGCTTCGACTCAGAGTCATCGAGCTGGAGGCTGAGCTGCAGACACATCAGGGAGGGAGACAGTTACCTGGACGCTTTGTTTCGGGGGGCAGTCATGCTCCTTCAGGTTCCGGTTCGGAAAGTGGTCAGGGACATGAGGGTGTGACTGCAGCTGAGGTGGTTAAGGGAACCCAGAGGGCAGGACTGCAGGCGTGTCAGCCTCGACAATTGTCCAACAGGTTTGAGGTTCTTTCAGCTTAGATTCATAAGTCATGGAGTGTCACAGTACAGACGAGGCCCTTCAGCCCGTCGAGTCTACAATGACAAAACTACACTAAATATACACGAATCCCACTTTCCGGCACTTGGCCTGTAGCCCTGAATGTTTTGACATTTCAAGTGCTCATCCACATCCTTTTAAAAGGTTGTGAGGTTTCCTGCCTCTCCCACCCTCCCAGGCAGCGCATTCCAGATTCCCACCACCCTCTGGGTGAAAACATCTTTTCTCAAATCCCCTCTAAACCTCCTGCTCCTCACCTCAAAATGATGCCCCCTCCTGATTGACCCCAAGGCCTCCTATTCACCCTGTCCATACCCCTCATAATCTTACACACACTTCAATCAGGTTGCCCCTCAGCCTTCTCTGCTCGAGAAAAAACAATCCAAGCCTATCTTGTCTCTCCTTATAGCTCAAGTGCTCCATCCCAGGCAACATCCTGGTGACTCTCCTCTGCACCCTCTCCAGAGCAAACACATCCTTCCTATAGACAGGCAACCAGAACTGCACACAATACTCCAGCTGTGGCCTAACCAAAGCTTTGCACAGTTCCAACGCAACCTCCTTGCTCTTATAATCACCGCCATGACAGATAAAGGCAAGTGTCCCATATGCCTTCTTTACTGCCATATTAACCTGTCCTGCTGCCTTCAGGGATCTGTGGACAGGCACCCCCGGATCCCTCTGTTCCTCTGAGCTTCTTATTGTTCTGCCATTCATTGAGTACTCCCTTGTCTTGCATCACCTCACACTTTTCAGGGTTAAATTCAATTTGTCACTGCTCTGCCCACCTGACCAACCCATCTATATCTTCCTGTAACCTAAGACCACCTTCCTCACTATTAACCAACCTACCAATCTTTGTGCCATCCTCAAACTTATTTATCATTTCTCCTCCCCCCCCCCCCCACAACATTCTCATGTATATCATTATCACAAACAATAAGGGACCTGGCACTGATCCCTGTGGTACGCCACTGGACATCGGTCTCCAGTCACACAGACAGCCTTCTACCATCATCCATTGTCTCTTACCACTGAGCCAGTTTCGGATCCAACTTGCCAAGCTACCCTTGATCCCATGTGCATTTATCTTCTTTATCAGTCTCCGATGTGGGACCTTGTCAGAGGCTTTGCTGAAATCCATATAAACTACATCGACTGCACTACCCTCATCTACACACCTTATCACCTCAGACAGGTACTTTCATCATGGGAGACTTTAATCTTCATGTAGATTAGGAAAATCAAATTGGCTGAGGTTGCCATGAGGAAGTATTCATAGAGTGTATTCACAACAGTTTCCTAGAACAACATGTTTTAGATCCAATCTACAGTCAGGCTATTTTGATTTGATTTGATTTATCGTTGTCACGTATTAGTATACATGTGACAAAATGTGTTGTTTCTTGCACACTATACAGACAAAGCATACCGTTCATAGAGAAGGAAAGGAGAGAGTGCAGAATGTATTGTTATAGTCATAGTTAGGGTGTAGAGAAAGGTCAACTTAGTGCGAGGCAGGTCCATTCAAAAGTCTGACGGCAGCAGGGAAGAAACTGTTCTTGAGTCGGTTGATATGTGACCTCAGACCTTTGTATCTTTTTCCTGACGGAAGAAGGTGGAAGAGAGAATGTCCGGGGTGCGTGGGGTCCTTGATTATGCTGGCTGCTTTGCCGAGGCAGCGGGAAGAGTAGACAGAGTCAATGGATGGGAGGCTGGTTTGCGTGATAGACCGGGTAACATTTTGGATCTGGTAAAGTGTAATGATGCAGGTTAATAAACAATCTCAAATTAAAATATCCGCTAGGAAACAGTGACCTTAACATGGTAGAGTTTAGCATTCAGTTTAAGAATGAAAAACTTGGGTCAGAAACAACTGTGCAACACCTAAATAAGGGTTAATTATATAGGAATGAGGGCAGAGTTGGCTGAAGTGGACTGGGGAAGGAGTTTAGCAGGAAAGACAGATGATTGGCAATGGCAGCTCTTTATGTAAATAAAGATATATCCCAGTGAGGAAGAAGGATTCTCGGAAGGGAATAAATTAACCATGGCTAACCAAGAAAGTTAAGGATAGAATTGAACTGCAAGAAAAAAGATATAAGCCATGATTCTCCCAAAAATAAAATGCTGGCAGGGCTAACCAGGTGGGATTCAACTACTCTTTCGTTGCTAAAGAATCCCCAATGGGAACCATGTTGGCTCCACAGAGCTCAAAATTGCCTTGATCTCAGAGGACAGTTTGCCAAACCCCCCTCCTCCACCCCACAGACATTGCAACCCCCTACAGACAAGAAGAGCAACCCCAACCCTTTACCAGCTCCCTCGCCCCCACCACTAAATGTTTGGGTCTCACCCCGAGCACATCCCCTCCACGCCCCCCCCCCCCCCCCCACACCATGCTGGTGTGAGGGTGATTTGACCACCCCCTGCCCCCCCAAGTCAGAGGCCTCATCCCCCAGCTCCCTGCTAGCAGAGGACTCACTCCCTAACAAGGGAGACACTCCAATATGAGGGCAGAAAAAGCTCTGCCCCTTCGGGATCACCCTTCAGCCCCCCCCCCCCCCCCCCCCACTTTGGCAGTGCCAATCTGGCACTGTCCCCAACCATCCAGACAGTGACACCTTTCTCACCGCTAGAAAGTCACTTCCAGGATGTCACTGCCAGGTTGTCACAGCTAAGGTGTCATTCAGGGCCCCTTGGAGGATAATCTCTGAGTTGTGCCAGCTTCTGCTGTGGCCAGAAACAATCTCCAGTATAGGCTTGCTGCTCTGGCATAAGAGGTTGAAAACGACCCACTATGAAAAAACAGTCAGACTGTGCACCTAATCTTTCTAGCAAGATGTTCAGATCAAAGTGAAAGCCTGTTGAAAAAAAAACTGGAGTTAGAACCAGCAGCTGTTAACACCAGTAGGTGCTTCAGATCAAAGAGAAAGCCGTTTTGAAAAATGCTGAGGTTAGAAACAACAGCAGCTCAAAAAAAAGGAAGCACTTCAGGCTGAATGGAGCATGAACAATTTGTATCAACAATGAACTGTTTGATCTGACCTGCAGTTGTCAGTCATCAATGCTTTTAGCAGCTAATGGAACATCAGTTCCTTGTGTAAATAAACATCCTGTAATGTCCTGACTATGTTAGGAGTTGTGAATTATAAACAAAAAAGGAAACGATGTGGTTTGCACATGTAGATTCAAAATACCAATAACGTTTATTGTAGGAGCAGTTGTCTGTACATAGTAGAAACAGAAGTGAAACAGGAGCCTATACAACAAATTATTACAATGTTATACATAGGATCAATAACACTGTTGACACAGTACTATGCACTATTAATCATTATACACAGTCAATTAGAAAGTCAGTCAGGAGAACATCTATTCCTCTTTGGTTGTATATGGCTTTCTGGAATTTAGCTGTTCTTGCCCCTAGAAGTATGATGTGGGAATTCAGTAGGCACTTCTTCTTTTGGAAATAATTTTGCATCATTCTTACATGGCGTAGAAGCAAAGACACAATCATCAAGCAGTACACATTCAGCCACATCTTCTGTAGCAGCATTCACAACACGAAGGACTAAGCAGTTGATATTTCCAGAGATGATTCTGAGAAATAATATTGAGATGACAGCAACATAGGGTGGCACAGTGGTTAGCACTGCTGCCTCACAGCGTCAGGGACTCGGGTTCAATTCCCGGCCTCGGGTCACTGTCTGTGCGGAGTCTGCATGTTCTCCCCGTGTCTGCGTAGGTTTCCTCCGGGTGCTCCGGTTTCCTCCCACACTCCAAAGATGTGCATGTTAGGTGGATTGGCCATGGTAAATTGACCCTCATGTTAGGGGATTAGCAGGGTAAATATGTGGGGTTACGGGGATAGGGGCTGGGTGGGATTGTGATCGGTGCCCACATATTTTCCCTGCTAATCCCCTGACACTAAAGGGCAATTTTGCATGGCCAACAACCTAACCCGCACATCTTTGGACTGTGGGAGGAAACCGGAGCATCTGGAGGAAACCCACGCAGACACGAGGAGAATGTGTAGACTGCACACAGATCTGAGGCCAGAATTGAACCTGGGTCCCTGGCACTATAAGGCTGCAATGCTAACCACTGTGCTATCATGATGTCCCAAACTAGTTTCTAGTTGCTAGTGCCTGCATAAGAAATGGTGGGTCATTTAGGGTCCATGGGTCCTTTCAATTAATAACATGAAACATGGAGTTCCTGTGCAGAGTGGTTTCAGTACTTTGTACAAGTGAATAAAATTGCAAACAAGTTGCTTGTACCAATTTTTATCAGCGCAATGGGCTGTAAAACCTTTAATTTGCTCCTAAGATTGGTTCATCCAACAAATCTGGGAACCAAACAATACGATGACTTGACAAAGATCCCTGAAGAGAATTTCTCTGCAAAGCCGCTGTTCATTGTGGAACGGTTCAGGTTCCACCAAAGGAATCAATTGGAAGGTGAGAGCATTGCTCAGTTGGTGGCTACGTTAAAAAGGCAGGCACAATGTTGTGAGTCTGGTGAGTTATTTTAAGATACTCTTCGAGACCGTCTAGTTTGTGGTCTCCAAAATGAAGCTATCCAAAGAAGATTGCTTACCGAACGTGTTTGACTCAGTGTCGATGGAACTGAATGCCAAAGAGGCTTGACAATTTGGTGCAGGAATAAAGATCCACAATATCGGAACTGCCCATAAGAAGGCAAAAGAGCAACAAACATGCCACGGATCCACCAAAATAGGCCATTCAGTAAGTGAATGTTGGAGCAAAGATAGTCAATGCAAGAGTTGTGGAAAAATGGGTCAAATTGCAAAAGCTTGCTGGATTAGACCAGCTTCCCCTCAGACGAATATTCAGAAGCAAAATCAGGGTATCTTCAAGAAGAAGAAAAGTTGCATGCTACAAAGAGTTTACAACTTGGAAGAAAGGAATTATGACCATGAAGAAGAGAATGTCTAGGAATATGATGAAGAGCTCCAACTGAACATCTGACCCATACGGGGTGAATCACATAGATTCGGGGTGATTCTGAAGTTGACTGGACAACCTATTAGGATGGAGGGTCCCCATCAACTAAAGCTGAAACATTTTCCTTTAAAACCAGTTGATATGATTTTAAGGATCTATACAGAGGAGATTGTGCTGTTAAAATGTTGCATCATAGTCAGAGTTGAGTGGACAAACAGCGGAGTTACCTCTCCATGTGGTCCGTGATAATTTTCCAATTCGATTTGTGACACCATGGTTGGAGAAGATAAAGCTTAACTGGAGTACTGTCAACAGATTGGTCGATGCCAAAACAGACCTACAGCACCTTCTGGATAAATGCAAGAGTGTATTGAAGATATACTGAGGTCAATGAAGGGAGTTCAAGTGAAACTCAAGATAAAACCTAATTGTCAACCAAAAAGTCTTATTGGAAGAGTGATGCCATATTCAATACATCGCAAGGCCAAAGAATAATTAATAGAACTTGTGTTAGCACTAGTGTATTAGAGCTGGTTACAATCAGTGACTGGGCTACCCCCATAGTACCTGTCGTGAAACCAGATGGTTCAGTTTGCATTTGTATGATTTTAGAACAACCATAAAACCAGTATTGTGTGCTGATCAATATCCACTTCCCTTAATTGATTTTTTTTTGCTGGATTATCAGTTGGGCAGAAATTCAACAAGATTGGTCTTTCACAAGTATGTCTACAACTGAATGTAGCTGCTGATTCTCAAACATTGCCTCGCACCGTTACTCATAAAGGTCTTTTTTGTTATAGAATATTGCCTTTTGGAATGACATCCATTCCAGCCCCATGGCAAAGATCGATGAATCAGATTGGAAGTGGTCGCTCTGATGTACAATGTTACTTGGATGATATTCTAATTACAGGGTCCAGTGAACAGGTGCACTTGGATAAGTTAGAAGCAGCATTGGGACATCTTCGAGCTCATGGTTTGTGTATCAAGAAAGAAAAGTGTCACCTTTTCCGGATGTCAGTCCAGTATTTGTGTCGCCTTATTGATATTAAGGGGCTACATAAAGCGCTGAACAAGATGGAAGCTATTTGAGAAGCACCACTTGCGACAAATGTGACACAATTGAGGTCCTTCCTAGGATTCAAAAATTATAAGGACAAATTTGTTTTTAACTTAGCTACATTATTCAAGGCAGTGACCAATTTACTATGTGTGAAACAGTCATAGGACTGGACAACAGAATGTGAGAAAGCATACAAGGATGTCAAAGATACTTTGCAGAAGTTTGACGTATTGATTCATTTTAATCCAAATCTGGATACTGCTCACTTGCGATGATTCGCCTTGTGGAGTGGGGCAGTCCTTACATATATTATACCTTTGGGAGAAGAATGACCAATAGCTTTTGCTTTTCGTACTCTGACTAGTGCTGAACCTACTATACTCAGCTAGAAAAAGAAGCATTGAGTATACTTTTTGACATATGAAGGTTTCATCATTATTTATATGGTCGTCTTTTCACATTATTAACTGATCATCGACCCTTAACTACTGTTTTTGGGCTATATAAAGGCATACCATCATTAGCTGCTAGCCAATAGCAATGATGGTCACTGATCTTACCTGCACACTCGAAGAATGGGCTTGGAGCTCCGAAAGCTTATGTGGCTTTTGCTACCAAATAAACCTGTTGGACTTTAACCTGGTGTTGTTAAACTTCTTACTCCTATGTTATCAGGTCACGTCAATCAGAGTACAATGCATTATCATGCTTACCTTTATCCACTGAGCACCAACTAGGTTTGCTAATATTCTTCATTTTTCACTAGTAGATCATTTGCCTGTAACAGCTTCTCAAACTCAGAGACATACCAGAAATCATTCCGTGATGGGGAAGGTGATGGATATGGTATTGAAAGGAATGGTAGCTGGAAAGTATTGTACGCATCCTGATTTGAAGCCAAATATTACAAGAAAGTTTGAATTGACCATCCATGGTGGGTGTCCATTGTGGGGGTGCCGAGTGAACATACCTCCTAGTCTGCGTGGAAGAGTTCTTGAACAACTACATGAAGGACATCCTGAAATAGTCCAGAAGAAGGAATTAGCACATGGCTCCTTTTGGTGGCAGGGTCTGGATGCTCACTTTGAGGAATCCTATCAATCCTGTGAATGAATCAGAAATACACCACAATTGTCACCTTTACACCTTGTGAGTAGCCTAAAATGCCAATGGCAATGATTGCATGTAGATTTTGCTGGTGCGTTTGAGGGTTACGTGTTCTTAGTCATAATTGATGCACGCTCGAAGTGGCCAGAAGTTGTTATCATGAGATCTACTACAACTGGATAAACCGTTGAAAAACTTGATGGAACTTTTTCATGATTTGGTAAACTGGAACAGATTGTTGGTAATTATTCACAGTTTACTTCACAAGACTTTGAGGATTATCTCAAAGTAAATGTTATTCAGCATACAAAATCTGCACCTTATCATCCATCAACCAATCATTTACCTGAAGGATTCATGCAATCCTTGAAGCATTCTTCAAAAGATTCAAGACAGCAAGGACCGTAATCATGTCAGGTGAATAGCTTCTTGACATCTTGTAAAAAAAACTACTCATGCAACTACCCAAAGTTCACCTGTATTAACTCTTAAAAAGAAAGCTGAGAACTATGTTAGATTTGTTATTACCTCGAGAAATGTCAGAGTTAGTAGAACATCAACAGCAATATCAAGTTATGAAACGAGAAGTGAGGGAAAAGCAAGTCTTTTCCACAAGGAGGTCGAGTGTTAGGGCCTGATTTTACCATTTTCATTCTAAGTGCTGAATCTGGGTGCAATTCAGGTCCGACTTGTAAACCTGTTCTCAGGAGCTCCCATACGCACTTAGCCTGAAAAAAAAATCGCGGGTCTGAATCATGCTGTGGACGGGGGTTATCGCGCCCGAAACACTGCAGCTCCGATCAGAGCTTTGAACTGCGCATGCGCAGTGAGAAAGAAAATTGAAAAAAGGCGCCCCTGTCACATCGCTCCCGGGTCGCAAAAAGCGGATAAAGTTGCCCAGGTGAAAAAAGTGGGAGCGATGGCCCCCACAGACATCACCACACCCCCACAACATAACTGTCCCCCTTATCCACCCACCCCAGCTACCCAGACCGATCGCGACCCTCTGCCCCCCTTCCCCCCCACCGTTCACCTGCAGAGTGGCAGCGGACCCCCGCCTCCCCACCAGAGAGCGATCGGGCCTCCCTCCTCACCCCCACCCGAGATACACCTCACCCGCCTCCCTCCTCCCTCCCCACTTCACCAGAGAGCGATCTGGCATCCCTCCTCCCCCTCCCCCGCCAGAGAATGATCGGGCCTCCCCCCTCACCGGAGAATGATAGGGCCTCCCCCTTCCCCCTGAGAGCGATCTGGCCTGCCTGCCTCCCCCACCTCCACCGGGGAACCATCTGGCCTCCCTCCTCCCTCCCCCCCCCCACTCACCAGAGAATGATCTGACCCGCCTACCTCTCCCCTCCCCCCCCGCCCCCCACCCCGCCACTCGACCTGCCCCCCCAACAATCTGAGTCAGAGAGCCATTGGAAGCTCTAAACATAACTTTTCAGAAGCTGGAGCGCCCGAAACAGATCTTTGCCGAGCATATTAGTTTCACGCTGGATCTGGACGCGTTAACGTGATGGTAAAGGGAGAAATGCTGGTAAAGTTGGGCGGGCAGTTCATTAATTCAATTTAAATGCATGCAAATACATTTAAATTGATGTTGCGCCCGTTTCAGGCACGATTCGGATCGCGGCCATTTTTGGGCCTTGGTAAAGTGGGCATCTGTGGGAAAACAGGCGCGGATTGCCCTGATGGCCTCACGCCTGACTTTACCAAGTTTTCACGCATGGGCATGGGCACCCTGGCAGGGCAAGCCTGTGCCCTCTGCACTGCCCAAGGGGAAAAGTGCCCATGCCACGGGGCACATTGGCACTGCCCATCAGGCACCGGGCAGTGCCAAGGCTTCGGGGCCTACTGTGGGCGGGGCTTAGGTGCGATTGGTGGGCGTGGGGGTTTCCGCTGCCACGCTGCATTGGGATCGGTCTGGGATGGAATGGGGCGGGCTGGGGGAGGGGGGGTGTGGTCTGCCGGGGTGGGGGGGGGAGCCGGAGGAGGTCAATGGGGGGTTGGGGGGATCGCCACTGCTGGGGGGGGGGGTGCGGCCTGGGCACCGGGGCGCTCTGGGATGGGGGGCTCAGTGCTGGCCTGGGAATTGTTGTGGGGTCACGATCGGGCGATTGAGCTGGCCAGCAAATGGGAGTTTGACAATTTGGGACCACTGCGCATGCGCAGAGCTCCAGAACTATCAAACTCTGGCGCGAATAGGCCCTGTCCCCCCAGGTTTTTAATGAGATTCACGGCTGGGACCTCTTCAGTGCACAGAGTGGGGAGATTCAGGTGAGAAGCTGAACTGACAGAACAATTGGGATTTAGAACAGTTTTCCTGTCAATTCAGCACTTTTGGGAGAATCGCCCCCTGGTGTTGTGAACACGATTGCAGAGGAGTTCGTTGATTCTGAGTTGCCTGATGATGATTCTTTGCAACCATATCATATAAAAATGAGGCAGACTTATTTCCAAGAGAAGTGTCTCTGAAGTTCCAAATCATACTTCTAGGGTCAAGAACAGCCTAATTCCAGAAGGTTGTACACAATCAAAGAGGAAGAGATGTCCTGATCAACTGTCCTGTTGATTGTGTATAATGATGACTGGTGCATAGTCCTGTGTCCAGTGTATAACTGATACATGGATAAGATCGTAAAAAGTTGTTGTCATGACCACGAACATAAAGGGGGAGGGATAATATACAGTGAAGTAGTGATTGGATTGCCTTAAGAGCCAGCTAATGATTTGATGGTGATTTCATGGGATGTTTCAAGGGCTGCTGTTTAGTTTCTGTTTCTGTATTATGCAGTAAACAGCTTTTCAATAAACCCTTTGTGTCGTACCTTGAATCTACAAGGGCAAACTACATCTATTCAGTTTTGTTTGGATATTACAGTCTGTCAGTGAAAAAATGAGTTATAAGATGTACATACATACATAGAGAGACTGTCAGTGACAAACAATGTGTTATAATATATACAGAGAGACTGTCAGAGACACAGTGAATTATAATATATACAGAGAGACTGTCAGTGACACACAGTGTATTATAATATATACAGAGAGACTGTGAGTGACACACAGTGTATTATAATATATACAGAGACTGTCAGTGACACACAGTGTATTATAATATATACAGAGAGACTGTCAGTGACACACAGTGTATTATAATATATACAGAGAGACTGTCAGTGACACACCGTGTATTATAATATATACAGAGAGACTGTCAGTGACACACAGTGTTATATAATATATACAGAGACTGTCAGTGAAATAATCTCATGTTGTGGAATCAAAACCTTTGCAGAACTTTAATTGATTCTGTTCTGTATACATGTAAGATCATTAGAAAGATAAAATTCAAAGTGTTGTCATGCCAGCCTGACTTTAATTTGTCTGATGATTGTTTAATTTTCTGGAGATATATCCCATTTTTGTTTCAAATCGCTGGTCATCTCTCTGCAATAAAACAGGCCCCACACCAATGTCACTAAACAGCAATAGGGAATTGTTTAGTGTTACTAACACTGGTGTCATGGCTCAGACAGGGTTTAAGTGTCTCCATACTGCTGTACTCTCCTCTGTCCATTTAAACTACTTCTACTTTTTCTGCAGCTGGATATACGACAGTGCTGATATTTGGCACAAATATCTGATAAAATCCACTGCGTCACAAGGGCCTCAGAATCTTCTTCCTTGATGTAATTTTTTTTCATTCATTTGTGGGACATGGGCATCGCTGGCTGGCCAGCGTCTATTGTCCATCCCTGGGGCCAGTGGGCTGACGAATGGCAGATGGAGTTTAATTTACATAAATGTGAGATGATGCATTTTGGTAGATTGAACCAGGGCAGGACTTACTCAGTTAATGGTAGGGCATTGGGGAGAGTTACAGAACAAAGAGATCTAGGGGTACATGTTCATAGCTCCTTGAAAGTGGAGTAATAGGTGTACAGAGTAGTGAAGAAGGCATTCAGCATGCTTGGTTTCATTGGTCAGAACATTGAACACAGTAAGAAGTTTAACAACACCAGGTTAAAGTCCAACAGGTTTATTTGGTAGCAAAAGCCACACAAGCTTTCGGAGCCTTAAGCTCCTTCTTCAGGTGAGTGGGAATTCTGTTCACAAACAGGGCATATAAAAACACAAACTCAATTTACAGAATAATGTTTGGAATGCGAATACTTCCAGCTAATCAAGTCTTAAAGGTACAAACAATGTGAGTGGAGAGAGCATTAAGACAGGCTAAAGAGATGTGTATTCTCTCCAGGCAGGACAGCCAGTGAGACTCTGCAAGTCCAGGCAAACTGTGGGGGTTACAGATAGTGTGACATGAACCCAATATCCCGGTTGAGGCCGTCCTCATGTGTGCGGAACTTGGCTATCAGTTTCTGCTCAGCGACTCTGCGCCGTCGTGTGTTGTGAAGGCCGCCTTGGAGAACGCTTACCCGAATATCAGAGGCCAAATGCCCGTGACCGCTGAAGTGCTCCCCAACAGGAAGAGAACAGTCTTGCCTGGTGATTGTCGAGCGGTGTTCATTCATCCGTTGTCGCAGCGTCTGCATGGTTTCCCCAATGTACCATGCCTCGGGACATCCTTTCCTGCAGCGTATCAGGTAGACAACATTGGCCGAGTTGCCCCAGTCCAACGCCGGCATCTCCACATCAGAACATTGAATACAGGAGTTGGGACGTCTTGTTGGAGTTGTACCAGACATTTGTAAGGCCACACTTGGAATACTGTGTGCAGTTCTGGTCACCCTATTATGGAAAGGATATTATTAAACTTGAAAGAGTGCAGAAGAGCTTTACTAGGATGCTACTGGGACTTGATGGTTTGAGGTATAAGGAGAGGTTGGATAGACTGGAACTTTTTTCTCTGGAGTGTAGATAGCTGAGGGATGATCTTATCGAGGTCGATAAAATAATGAGCGGCATTGATCAACAAGATAGTCGATATCTTTTCCCAAAGGTAGGGAGTCTAAAACTAGAGGGCATAGGTTTAAGGTAAGAGGGGAGAGATACAAAAGGGTCCAGAGGAGCAATTTTTTCACACAGAGGGTGGTGAGTGTCTGGAACAAGCTGCCAGAAGTAGTAGTAGAGGCAGGTACAATTTTGTCTTTTGAAAAGCATTTGGACAGTTACATGGGTAAGATGGGTATAGAGGGATATGGGCCAATTGTGGGCAATTAGGACTAGCTTTAGGGTTTAAAAAAAGGGGCGGCATGGATAAGTTGGGCTGAAGGGCCTGTTTCCATGCTGTAAACCTCTATGACTCTAATTGCCCTTGTTCCGAGGGCAATTGAGAGTCAACCACATGCTGTGGCTCTGGAGTCCCATGTAGGCCAGACTGGGTAAGGACGGCAGATTTCCTTCCCTAAAGGATATTAGTGAACCAGATGGGTTTTGCCGACAATTGACAATGGTTTCATGGTCATCAGTAGATTCTTAATCTCAGATATGTTTTATTGAATTCAAATTCCACCATTTGCCGTGGCGGGATTCGAACCTTGGTCTCCAGAACATTCGCTGAGTTTCTCGATTATAGTCTAGCGATAATACCACTAGGCCATTGCCTTCCCATTTGGGGAAAGCCGAAATGGCCTTCACCTTTGCATCCCGTGGTGCCATTGGCCCATGTCATGCAATATTTTCCAAGTACGTCATTTTTGCCTTCGTGAAGTCACTCTTTGCTGAATTCATGACATGTTTCGCCATTTCCAAAGACTGAAACGGCTCCTTCCATTGTAGTAGATGGTTCTCCCAATTCTGGCTGGACATTACCAAGTCATCGATATAAACTGCGCAGTGCCTCAAGCCTTGAACCACCAGATGTGTAAGTCTTTGGAATGTCACAGGTGTTGTTCTTCATTACAAATGGCATCTTGACATGGTGGGATACGATCTTACTTTCTCATCCCGCTGATCGATGGGCGGGGCAAGCCGGTAAGCTCACGTGATAGGCGAAAAATTGGGGTCTTGACCAATTTCTCGCCTATTGCGATCTTCTTGGGCTTGGATATCCAGTGAACTTGGGTGCGAGACTGATTAGAATATTTAAATGTTATTAGTGAGTCCAGGATGCAATATTCCAGCCTCATTTGCCTTAGCGGCCTTGCTGGTGAAGGTCCTCATCCGCGAGGATCACATATCATGCCCGTCAACGGGGACCTGTCGCGAGGGCCCTTGGGTGGTTGGGGGAAGAGGGAACAGTGCACCTTAGGGGGCGCTGCACACTCTGCAGTCGGCAGTTGACTGGAGGGGGGCGGGGTCAGGGGGCGATCGCCCAGGCCAGGGATGTGGGGGGGCAGTTTTAAGGGAGAGGAAAGCGATTGTGGGGGAGGGGAGAGCAGCGATTGTGGGGTTGGGTGTCAGACAGATCTCTCTCTGTGGTGTTGCACAGAACAGAGAGATCAGCGCACCCTCTGGTGCAATCAGCTGGCTTTCTGGTGAACTTAGGCCCCCCTCCCCCCGCTGGCGGGAAACTGATCTTGCTTCATTTCTTGCTCAGAGTGGCGCAAGATCGGCGTTTTAAACTTGCCCAAAAGAATGGATCTGAATCTCTCCCATTTTCAGACTCGATGAGGACTTAAAATGTTTCTGGGGAGGTCAGTCCCATGGAGCCCATTGGGTGTTGCAAACGCAGAAATCTCCTTTGCCCCCTCAAGGGTACTTGTTAATATCCTTTCAGAAAGTCAACCTTGGTAAAGAATTTTGAACATCCGATTCTCTCAATACATTTGTGCAAGTGTGGAAGAGGGAATGAGCCTCAGCTGGTGGCAGCATTTACTTTGTCCACACAAATTCATTGTGTTCTGTTTGGCTTTGCCATCATCAGGATCGGAAAGCTCCAATTGCCAAAACTTAACTCAATAATGTCATTTTTCAGCATGAACTCAATCTCCTTTTGTCCTTCTGCTAATTTAGCAGGATTGAACCGATATGGATGTTGTTTGATTGGAAAGGCATCCCCCACATCAACATCATGTCGGCTTTCCTTTGTGCTACTCAATTTGCCTCCACAAATGGCTTTGGGTGACCGATTCTTGTCTTAACCAGTTGTTTAAGTTGTCCAGGGCTTCCTTATTACCCAATTGAATTCGAGGGAAGTCACTGTCAGAATTTAACCCCTGGTTTTCTTATTCCTGCTTCATGTCTACTAAGACTTCACTTTTGCCCTCATCTTCTCTCTCCCAATACTTTTTGATCACGTTGATGTGACATACTCTTTGCAATTTATGTATATCTGCTATGTAGACCAAAATAATTCCCATCGCTCAGCTCCTTTTCAATTCGATATTGCCCAATAAGTCTGGCTTTCAGTGGTATTGGTAATAAGACAAGTACTTTATTCCCTGGTACGAAACTCCTAACCTGTACTTTTCTATCAGCTATTGTTTTAATTCCTTGCTGTGCTGACTGTAGGTGTTTCTTTGCCAACTCACATTTAATTTCCCTCTGAAAGTTGAAACATAGGGCTGGATTCTCGGACCTTGCTCACAGGCAAGATACTCCAGTCCCGCTGCAGCGAATGAGCATTTGGCTGAGCGCCAAATTCTCTGTCCTTGCTGGCAGCGGCGTCAAGGAGTGAATGGCTGGAGAATTGCGGACATAGGCCAGAATTTTACCACCTCACCCGCAAGCAAAGCGGAGCGGGCAAGGGGCGGACAATGGGAAGGTCTGTTGACCTCAGTTGGGATTTTTTCGTTTTGCGACGAGAAGTCTGTAAAATCCCACCCATAATCTAGAAGTGTAGCTTCTGACTTTTCATTAAAGTTTTTAGCCGAGTTAATTTGAGTGGTCCTCTAACTGTATGTCCATAGACCAGTTCAAAAGTGGATAAGTTCAACCCTATCCCTAAGTTTTAAATCAGTACCCAACTTGCTGGTAAAGTTAATAACAGGTATTGAAATCTTCATAAATCAATTTTAATTGAGTAATTATTTAAAACGCATTAAGAATGGCAAGGCGTGTGGTGCTTCAAGACTGCAGCAGGTAGGAGCTCCTGAATAACATTGTAATCCAGGGCAAACACATCTGCACTAAGTACTTGCGGCTTGAGGAGCATCGACTCAGAGTCATCGAGCTGGAGGCTGAGCTGCAGACACTGCCAAACTTCATGGAGGGAGAGGGTTACCTTGACGTTTTGTTTCAGGAGGCAGTCACACCCCATATGATAGAGTCTTCTGGTTTGGAAAGTGGTCATGAACAGGGGGCTGTGACTGCAATTGATACAGGTAAGGGGACCCAAAGGGTAGGAGTGTGTCAGCCTTTGCAATTGGTTTGAGGTTCTTTCAGCTTTGTTGGAAGAGAGTGAGGGCTGCGGGGTGGATGACCATGGCACTTTGGTACAGGAGGCTATTCAAGTGGAGGGGGGGAAGCACATAAGAATGTGGTGGTAGGGGACAGTACAGTCACGGGAAGCAACACTGTTCTCTGTTGTAAGGAGTAAGAGTCCACATCAAAGGTGACACTTTATCAAATGCCTTGTCAAATGCATAAAATAGAAACTCAGGATGTGGGGGGTAACATATTGGCGTGGATTGAAGATTGGCTAGCTAACAGCAAACAGAGTTGGCATAAATGGGTCTTTTTCTGGTTGGCAGGATGTGATGAGTGGTGTGCCATATGGATCAGTGCTGGGGTCTCAATTTTTTACAATTTATAAAGATGACTTGGACTGAAAGGACTGAAGGTATGATCACTAAATGTGCTGATGGCACAAAGATAGGTAGGAAAGTAAGTTGTGAAGTGAAACGTAAGGAGATTACAAAGGAACACAGGTAGGTTAGGTAAGTGGGAAAAAAATCTGGCAAATGGAGTATACTGTGGGACAAATATAAATTGTCCATTTTGGCAGGAAGAAGGAGTTTATTATCTAAATGGTGAGAGATTGCAGAGCTCTGAGGTGCAGAGGGATCTGGGTGTCCGAGTGCATGAATTGTAAAAGGCTAATATCAGGTGTAGTAAGTAATTAGGGAAGTGAATGGAATGTTATTGTTTGTTGTGAGGGTAATTGATGGTCAAAGTAGGAAGGTTATGTTTCAGTTGCACAGGGCATTGGTGAGGCCACATCTGGAGTATTGTGTATAGTGTTGACGTGTTTATTTAAGGGAAGCTGTAAATGCATTCGAAGCAGTTTGGAGAAGGTTTCCCAGGCTAATACCAGGAATTGGCGACAACAAAAGCAGAAAATGCTGGAAAATCCCAGCAGGTCTGACAGCATCTGCGGAGGGAGAACAGAGCCAACGTTTCAAGTCTGGGTGCCTCTTTGTCAGAGCCCCAGGAATATGGAGGTGGGTTGTTTATGAGGATGGGTTGGGGAGGCTATCTGTCATTGGGAAAATGTTCGAGTCCATTAAAAAGCATGTAATAGCAGAACATTTAGAAATGAATAAGAACAAAGAGCAAAGAACAGTACAGCACAGGAAACAGGCCCTTCGGCCCAAGCCTGTGTCACTCATTGGTCCAACTAGACTAATTTAACCAAGCAGAGTCAGCATGGCTTCATGAAGGGGAAATCATGCCTGACAAATTGATTAGAAAGTGGAGTTGAGGATTATCGTATCAGATCAGACATGAGCTGATTAAATGGTGGAGCAGACTGGATGGGCCGAATGGCCTAATTCTGCTCCTACGTCTTACGGTCTTATGGTATCCATTAGAGTTTAGAGGAGCAAGAGGTGACTTGATCAAAATTTTAAGATCCTGAGGGGTTATCGACAGGGTGGATGTGGAGAGGATGTTTCCTCTTGTGGGGAGAATCTCGAACTAAGGGGTCACTGTTTAAAAATAAGGGGTCGCCCATTTAGGACAGAGTTGGGGAGAAATTCTTTCCCTCTGAGATTCGCGAGTGTCTGGAACGGAGGAGGCAGAGTCTTTGAATACTTTAAGGCACAGCTAGATAGATTCTTGATCAACAAAGAGGTGCAAGGTTATCGGGGATAGGCAGGAAATAGGGGTTATGGTTACAATCAGACCAACCATGATCTTATCGCATGGCTGAGCAGGCACGAGGGGCTGAGTGGCCGACTCCTGCTCCTAATTTTGTGTGTCTGTCTGTATTATAATACACACGGAGTGAGAGAATGTCAGTGAAATACAATGGCCGAAATCTTACCACCGTTGACGCCGGTGGGATTTTCCCATCCCGCCACAGTGAACGACGATTTGGTTGGCCGCCAGATTCTCCGACCTCGCAGCAGCAGGGACGTGGTGTGAACGGCCAGCAAGATCGCGCCCAATGGTTTTCCCTTAATGTTCTAGCCGGAATCTTACCTTGCTCCCTCGTCCGTTTGTAGATTAAGCATTCAGTGATTCAGGGTTCACAGCATTGTTTAAGGTTTTATTTGTGTTGCCGAGGTCTGAAAGGAGTTTCTGCCCCTGATATTTGAGCCTGGGAAACAGTCAGAGTGTCTGCAGGCCTTAAAACATTCTTCAGCAATCCTCAATCAAAGTGAGAAAGTTGCTCAAAATTGGGTGGCACAGTGGCACAGTGGTTAGCACTGCTGCCTCATAGTTCCAGGGACCCGGGTTTGATTCCCGGCTTGGGTCACTGTCTGTGTGGAGTCTGAACGTTCTCCCCGTATCTCTCCCACGGGTGTTCTGGTTTCCTCCCATAGTCTGCAAGACGTGCTGTATAGAACATAGAACATTACAGCGCAGTACAGGCCCTTCGGCCCTCAATGTTGCGCCGACCTGTGAAACCAATCTAAAGCCTACACTATTCCAATATCATCCATATGTTTATCCAATGACCCTTTAAATTCCCTTAATGTTGACGAGTCCACTACTGTTGCAGGCAGGGCATTCCACGCCCTTACTACTCTCTGAGTAAAGAACCTACCTCTGACATCTGTCCTATATCTATCACCCCTCAATTTAAAGCTATGTCCCCTCGTGCTAGCCATCACCATCCGAGGAAAAAGGCTCTCACTGTCCATCCTATCTAATCCTCTGATCATCTTATATGCCTCTATTAAGTCACCTCTTAACCTTCTCTCTAATGAAAACAGCCTCAAGTCACTCAACCTTTCCTCATAAGACCTTCCCACCATACCAGGCAACATCCTGGTAAATCTCCTCTGCACCCTTTCCAATGCTTCCACATCCTTCCTATAATGCGGCGACCGGAACTGTACGCAATACTCCAAGTGCGGCTGCACCAGAGTTTTGTACAGCTGCAACATGACATCATGGCTCCGAAACTCAATCCGTCTACCAATTAAAGCGAACACACTGTACGCCTTCTTAACAACCCTATCACCCTGGGTGCCAACTTTCTGGGATATATGCACATGGACACCGAGATAAGTATAGGTGCATTGGCCATGCTAAGTTGCCCCTGGGATGCGTAGGTCAGAGGGATTAGTGGGATTATGGGGATAGGACCTTGTTGGGATTTTTGTTGGTGCAGACTCGATGGACTGAATGGCCTCCTTCTGCACTGTAGGGATTCTATGATTCTATGATTATTGATGTACAGGAAGAAGAACATATTTGATTATTACCTTAAGAACTGAGGTAATCAAAACTTACTGGAGAGCAGGAAGGCAAATAAAAATACATAATAATACTAAGATGTTGCAAAAACCTGACAAGGGAGGTAAAGCAAGAAGACATTTGAATGCAAATAAATTAAGATGAAGAGGTTTTCTGGATACAACAGCTTGTCCTGTGATAGTTAACTGGCATTACAAAGGTTAGACATCACTACTTAAATTGTACCTCTTTGATCAAGCTTTCGGCCACCTGCATCTGCTTTGTATGGCTTGGTACTAAATCACGCCTGATTTTGCTTCTGCAGAGTGTCTTGCGAGGTTTCACGAGTTAAAGGTGCTATATTAATGCAAATTGTAATTGCAGCTTGTTCGGTCCATTTATTTGTTTGAATAGACGAGCGGACAGCACTGTTACGAGTTTTAAAATAGTTTTCCTGTATTGAACAGAACTTTAAAAAGTTAACCATGACGAAAGCAAAAAGAAAAAGGAAAGCGAACTTGGCGACTGGCTTTTATTGCAGGCGCTGTACTGAGCTTGCAGGCACTGAACAGATCTCGAAAACAAACTGAAAAATCACACACTAAAATCCAAACTATATTTCAACCCTTATCTCGTTATTGGAAATGGTTTTCCACATGTTGTTTCCGTCTTAGAAAAACAGTTCTTGCAGCTGCTGTTGTGGGACTGTTGTTTGCCTGCATTGTGTACCCTTCAGGAATGCAGTCAATTTCTAAGCTAACCTTTCGCCTTCTGGTTCTACATGTAGTCAAGTTAGTAGAGTTAGCTGCATAGGCAGAAATATCTTAAAATGAAGTCGTTGCATAGACTGAAGCAAAATGGGCTAAGCATACATAGGATCTCTCACAGCTTCAGCCCCTGGACTCATCTGCACTGATGAACCCTTGATGCTTATCGAGAACCCAGATGCTCATCTGACCACATGACAAGTGTATGTGATGTGGTCAGACTCTTCCCGTGCCCCCCCCCCCACCACCCCCTCCCCCCCCCCCCCCACCCACCCCCCCACCCTTCCCCATGGTGTGTTTCCCAGAGGCAGACTTTTCTTGCCATTGGCCGGTGGCGGGACCAGTATGCATTGTTCATCGCCATGCTGCCGGGAGATCCGCATAGTACAGCGTTGCCATTGGTTATTATGCAATTGTTGTATTGTGGGCCCTTGCTGTGTGCAAACGGACTGCTCTGTTTGCCTACACTTTAATGTCCTTATTGTGCTGTGGGCTGTGGGTTTTAATGAAAAGAAAAGAATGGTGGTTTGCATGCATAGATTCAAACTGACACACAACAGGTTTTATTGAAAGAGATGCAAGGAGTACAAAGTAAAGCAGCAGCCTGTGGCAACACCCCAATGACATCGCCATAGAATCATGTGATCGTAAAGCATTCATGCAACCCTGTTAGATATATAACAACTTGAAAAATAATTGGCTATGAATTCCTTTGGAATGTCCTTTGGACGTGAAAAGTTAATTCAACAGGGATTCTCAACTTCTGCACTCAACTCTCCTTAAGCTTACATTGCTTTAAGGGTTGAAGAATTGTTAGATGTTAGGTAGGCACTGAAGTAAGAAATCCTGGCCAATGTACTGCAATCGCATGAGGCTCAAATGTAAAATTTTGGGCAAAAGAGGGGATTGTGAGTGTTAACTTCCTTAGTACCGAGGAGTCCACTCCAGAACAACTCCACAGCCAGGTGTCAGGGAACACATATCTTTATTCAGTCTACTCGCTCCACACTCCAAATGACAATCTCAGGGTGGTTCTTGGGCACCTTGCCCCAACACCTTGGGTCACATGACCCGTTCCCTTAAAGGGGCTACACCCTCACATGCATCACAGTGAGGACAAAATCTTTTATGAGTGGTGTTGACCTGGAACTTGCTACTTCAGAGGCTATCCTTCTCATCAAGTCCGTGCCAGCTCTCTGTCAAGCCAAGCAGGCATTCCCATTCCCCTCCAGAGGAGGCTCACGAGAATGATCCCAGGAGTGAAAAGCTTGATGTATGAGGAGTGTTTGAGGACTCTGAGTCTGTATCGATGGAGTTTAGAAGGATGAAGGGGGATCTCATTGAAACTTACAGACTACTGAAAGGCCTGGATAGAGTGGACGTGGGGAAGATGTTTCCATTAGTAGCAGAGACTAGGATCTGAGAGTACAGAGCAAAGAGACGATCCTTTAGAACTGAGATGAGGAGGAATTTCTTCAGCCAGAGGGTGGTGAATTCTTTGCTGCAGAAAGCAGAGGAGTTCAGGTCATTGAGTATATTTAAGATAGAGTTAGATAGGTTCTTGATTGGTAAGGGGATCAAAGGTTACGGGGAAAAGGCAGGAGAATAGGGTTGAGGAATTTATCAGCCATGATTGAATGGTTGAAAATGCATCACCTCATACTTCTCTGTATTAAACTCCACTTTCTTCTTGTTTGACTAGTACGCTAGCCTATCTATGTCCTTTTGCAGTCGATTTGTATAATACTTACCATTTGCCATATCTTCAAGTTTGATAACATTGGAAAATTTAGAAATTTTATATGGCACTCTGATACCCAAGTCATCTGCTTCTATCGAAAAAGCAGTGGCCCCAGCACTGACCCCTGGGGAACATCACTGTCTAACCAAATAGCCATCTGCTTGTACTTTTTTTGTCTTTCAGCCATTTTTTAAAATACCAAAATTGGGACTGACCTCAATTTTGTTAACCAGCCTTTTATGTGGTACTTTGTCAAATGCTTTCTTCAATCCATATAGACAACATCCATCGCATTACCTTCATCAAGCTCCTCTGTTACTTTCTCAAAAGATCCAATGAGATTTGAGAATCCCAATCTGCCTCTTACAAATGCTGACTCACCATAATTACTGGGGCGGCACGGTGGCACAGTGGTTAGCACTGTTGCCTCACAGCGCCAGGGATCCGGATTCAATTCCTGGCTTGGGTCACTGTCGGTGCAGAGTCTGCATTTTCTCCCCATGTCAGCATGGGTTTTCTCCGGGTGCTCCGGTTACCTCCCACCGTCCGAAAGACGTGCTGGTTAGGTGCACTGGGCATGCAAAATTCTCCCTCAGTGTACCCGAACAGGTTCCCGAGTGCGGCGACCAGGGGATTTTCACAGTAATTGTGTTGCAGTGTTAATGTAGCCTACTTGTGACACTAATAAATAAACTTAAACTGAATTAATTAAAACCTCACCAAGTGCCCATTGGCCCATTCTTTAATTATTGTTGTTAAAACCTAACCCACCATTGATGTTAAAGTGCCCAACCTGTAGTTATTAGAAATACACTTTTTTTGAATATGGGTGGTCATATTTACTCCTCTCCAATCCTCTGGTATCTCTTCTGTTGCTAAGGAAATTTGGGAGTGTTTGACAAACTTTCCTACCAGTCCCACATCATTTGGGAACCTTTTTTGCTTTATTCTATCCATTCATTCCTCATAGCTGCCATCTTCCCGTCCTGGCAACATTCTTGTCAATCTCCTCTGTACCCTCTCTAATGCAGTTGCATCTTTTCTGTAATGAAGTGACCAGAACTGCACACAACACTCAAGCTGTGGCCTAACTAATGTTTTGTACATTTCAAGCATAACCTCCCTGCTACTATATTCTGTACCTCGACTAATAAATGAAAGGATTCCATTTGCCTTCTTAATCATCTCATCCACCTGTCCTGCTATCTTCAGAGATCTGTGGTTGTTCACGCCAAGGTCCCTCAATTCCTCTACACCTCTCAGGGATTGGACATCCCTCCGCCAGTCTGGGATCTCTCCCTTTTGTTGTGTGCCAGCTTGTCCTGCACGAAGACAGGTGGAGAGAGTGTAAGCAGGATTTGTGCCAGAGCAGATGAAAAGGGTGCTTGGGCTTGTGTAGGTGAACCGGTGATAAGGATGCCTGGCTTGTGCAGGTGGTAAGTTATGCCATGGATGGGACAAGGAAATGACCAGCAGGAAAGAGGAAGATGTATTTGGGTGACGGAGTGGTGGTGTCCCTTAAGCTGACATTGAGTGAGATCTCTGTCGGTGTGTGATGGGTCTGAGAGCGTGTGAGTTGAAAGTGATGGAAAGAGTGATGGAACAGAGAAGATCGTTCCTCCTCTTTTTGGCACTGGATGGCTGTCCTCTTTTGGAGTGTATTGGCGCTGCTGCTAACTCCCATGCCGGATTTGTATCCTTGCTTGGTGGTCTCCATTCAGAGCGGGGGTAGAGGACACCATGGCAGACCTCCACTGCATCTGGTAGGCACTTGGGGGAGCCATGGTTAAATCTGGGGGCAGAATATTTTCTAACTTTGGTAGCTATCAGTTCTCAGCAGCGTCCTATCACTTGGAGGGTGCTTTCAGGGGTGACCTTTAAATATGGCGCCCGGGTTAATGAATGTCTGCAGGGCAGGTGAATCAGCGATAATCCATGCCAAGTGGCGCACAATATGACAGAAAAGCCTGTCATTGATGCTGGTGGGTCCAATGTTGCTTACTCCACCCAACATTGGACGCTGCCCATTTCTGGGACAATTCTGCCCATTGTGCGTTTCTTTGCCTTGTTTGACCTTTTTCTATTCGTTCATGGGCCATGGCCGTTGCTGGCTAGCCAGCATTTATTGCCCATCCCTAGTTGCCCGAGGTTAAGAGTCAACCATATTGCTGTGGTTCTGGAGTCACATGTAGGCCAGACCAGATAGACCAGATTTCCTTCCCTGAAGGACATTAGTGAACCAGATGGGATTTTCTGACAATCGGCAATAGTTTCATGGTCATCAGTGGATTCCTAATTCCAGATTTTTTTTAATGGATTGAATTCACATTTCATCATCTGCCGTGCCAGGAATCGAACCTAGGTTCCCAGAACATTAGCCGAGTTTCTGGATTAATAGTCCAGCGATAATACCACTAGGCCGTCGCCTTCCCTCAGCTCCTCCCCCTATGCATCACATAACATTTCTTCAGGATGAATTCCATTGGCCACTTGTCTTCCCACTTGACCTGACCTTCAAAACTAAGGCACCCACTGCCATCTAAAATGGGCATAAAAGATCAGGTGAAGATTTGATTTGATTTGATTTATTATTGTCACAAGTATTCGTATACAGTGAAAAGTATTGTTTCTTGAACACTATACAGACAAGTTCATCGAAAAGGAAGGGAGAGAGTGCAGAATGTAGTGTTACTGTCATAGCTAAGGAGCTAGGGCGGCACGGTAGCACAGTGGTTAGCACTGCTGCTTCACAGCTCCAGGGACCTGGGTTCGATTCCCGGCTTGGCTCACTGTCTGTGTGGAGTTTGCACATTCTCCTCGTGTCTGCGTGGGTTTCCTCCGGGTGCTCCGGTTTCCTCCCACAGTCCAAAGATGTGCGGGTTAGGTTGATTGGCTGTGCTAAAAATTGCCCCTTGAGATGCGTAGGTTAGAGGGATTAGTGGGTAAATATGTTGGGATATGGGGGTAGGGCCTGGGTGGGATTGTGGTCGGTGCAGACTCGATGGGCCGAATGGCCTCTTTCTACACTGTAGGGTTTCTATGATTCAGAGAAAGATCAACTTAGTGCGAGGTAGGTCCATTTAAAAGTTTGATGGCAGCAGGGAAGAAGCTCTTCTTGAGTCTGTTGGTACGTGACGTCAGACTTTTGTATCTTTTTCCTGACGGAAGAAGGCGGAGGAGAGTATGTCAAGGGTGCGTGGGGTCCTTGACTATGCTGGCTGCTTTGCCAAGGCAGCGGGAAGTGTAGACAGAGTCAATGGATGGGAGGCTGGTTTGCGTGATGGACTGGGCTACATTCACAACCTACACTCTCACTAAAGACCACTTTTAACCCCCTATATTTCGGTTGCTGGACTATTGCACAATCAAAGTGAAGGGGAAAAGTGCAAGGATTAGAAAAATCTCCTTCTTCAATCACAGCCAACATTTCTTTTCACCAATCCTGCTGGAAATCATCTGAAAATTTCACCACAAGATTAACTATGAAAGAGGAGAATCATTCTAGTAACCAATGCACCAGGGGAAAGGAAAAGCAATTTTGATTTCAGAAAATAATATCTGAAGGTTTTAAGGAGATTAATAGCCACTGCTACATTCACTTTGGCAATGGAAACTTCATCTGAGCAAATTCTGGAACCAAACCAAACTCAAACACATCTAAACAAAAAGGACTGATATTGAAAAGGCTGGCACATAATACAGTGTTGCTCACTGTAAATTTGGATGATGAACTACTTTTTATACAGCACCATATATTATTCTGTTGCTTAAAGTGGGGCTGCGTTTAAACGACTCAAAGGCCCAAAACTAATTTCCGTACGTAAAAACAAGGTGAGGTCATTCAGAGTTGAATTGCTGTGTGGTCCAGAAATGTTTCAGGTCAGGATAGAGTTTTACAGCACAGAAAGAGGCCCTTCGGTCTGTTGTGTCTGTGGTAGCCCTCAAACACCTATCTATTCTAATCCCATAGCCGTGTATGCAATAGTGTTTCAAGTGCTCAGCTAAATGCTTTTTAAATGTTGTGAGGGTTCCCGCCTCCACCACCCTTTCAGACAGTGAGTTCCAGACTCCCACCACCCTCTGGGTGAAAAAGCTTTTCCTCAAATCTCCTCTAAATCTCCTGCCCCTTACCTTAAATATCTGCCCCCTGGTTATTGACCCCTTTACTGAGGGAAAAAAGTTTCTTTCTATCTACGTCCTTCATAATTGTGTATACCTCGATCAGGTCCTCCCTCAGCCTTTTCTGCTCCAAGGAAAATAACCCCAGCCTCTCTTTGTAGCTGAAACACTCCAGCCCTGGCAACATCCTGGTGAATCTCCTCTGCACTCTGTCCTGTGCAATCACATCCTTCCTATTGTGTGGTGACCAGAACTGTACACCGTACTCTAGCTGTGGCCTAACGAGCATTTTACACAGCTCCATTGTAACCTCCCTGCTCTTGTACTGTTTGCCTCAGCTAATAAAAACAAGTAACCCAAATGCTTTCTTAACCACCTTATCTGCCTTCAGGGATCGTTGGACATGCACCCCAAGGTCCCTCTGATCCTCTGTACTTCCCAGCATTCTACTGTTCATTGTGTATTCCCTTGCCTTGTTAATCCTCCCAAAATACATCACCTCACACTCTCTTCAGGGTTAAATTCCATTTGCCACCGTTCTGCCCATCTGACCAGCCCGTCTATATCATCCTGTAACCCAAGGCTTTCCTCCTCGCTATTTACCACACTATGTTTACCAGTTTCGAGCTGAAACGAAATATATTTCCCCATTGTTTTGCATCTGTAGCGGAATGTGAATGCGTGGCAGAGAATGATGCCTTTAAACTGCTTACTACCACTTTAAATTCATTGTATAAAAAAACTTCCTTTCTCTTCAGCTGGACTGTTCCCTCAGGAGGGAGTTTTAGACAAGATAAATGCAGAAGAAGCTGGAGTGTATCACTTTAGCGATTCAAAGTCTTAACAATTGAATAAGCAGTTGCCGGTTAGCCTGACCCGGGTCATTGGTAAGATTTTAGAGTAAGAAGTCTCACAACAGCAGGTTAAAGTCCAACAAGTTCATTTGGCAGCACAAGGTTTTGGAGCACTGCCCCTTCATCAGGTGAGTGGGAGTTGTGTTCACAAACAGGGCATATATAGACAGCTAATATAGACAGCTCTACATATGCCCTGTTTGTGAACACAACTCCCACTCACCTGAGGAACTTGTTGGGCTTTAACCTGGTGTTGTGAGACTTCTTACTGTGCTTACCCCAGTCCAACACCGGCATCTTCACATCAAGATTTTAGAGTGCATTATTAAGGATGAGATTTCGGAATACTTGGAAGTGCATAGAAAAATAGGGGTGAAGTCAGCACATTTCATCAAGGGAAGGTCATGCCTGACAAATCTGTTAGAATTCTTTGAGGGGGTAACAAGCAGGTCAGACAAAGGAGAGCCACCATGAAATAGAAAGGGCATGTCAGAAAGGCAAGGTCACAGTGATCATGGGGGATTTCAATATGCAGGTGGACTGGGTAAATAATGTTGCCAGTGGACCCAAAGAAAGGAAATTCATTGAATGTTTACAGGATGGCTTTTTGGAACAGCTTGTGATGGAGCCCACGAGGGAACAGGCTATTCTGGACTTAGTGTTATGTAATGAGCCAGACGTGATAAAAGATCTTAAAGTAAGGGAACACTTAGGAAGCAGTGATCATAATATGGTAGAATTCAGTCTGCAATTTGAAAGAAGGAAGGCAGAATCAGATGTGAAGGTTCTACAGTTAAATAAAGGTAATTACAGGCGCATGAGGGAGGAACTGACAAAAATCGACTGGAAGCAGAGCCTAATGGGAAAGACAGTAGAACAGCAATGGCAGGAGTTTCTGGGAGTAATTGAGGACACAGTGCAGAGGTTCATCCCAAACAAAAGAAAGGTTATCAGAGGGGGGATTAGGCAGCCATGGCTGACAAAGGAAGTCAGGGAATGCATCAAGGCAAAAGAGAGAGCCTATAATGTGGCAAAGAGTAGTGGGAAGTCAGAAGATTGGGAAGGCTATAAAAACAAACAGAGGATAACAAAGAGAGAAATAAGGAAGGAGAGGATCAAATATGAAGGTAGGCTAGCCAGTAACATTAGGAATGATAGTAAAAGTTTCTTTAAATACATTAAAAACAAACGGGAGGCAAAAGTAGACATTGGGCCGCTCCAAAATGACGCTGGTAATCTAGTGATGGGAGACAAGGAAATAGCTGAGGAACTTAATAAGTACTTTGCGTCAGTCTTCACAGTAGAAGACATGAGTAATATCCCAACAATTCAGGAAAGTCAGGGGGCAGAGTTGAATATGGTTGCCATCACAAAGGAGAAAGTGCTAGAGAAACTAAAAGGTCTGAAAATTGATAAATCTCCGGGCCCAGATGGGCTACATCCTAGAGTTCTAAAGGAGATAGCTGAAGAAATAGTGGAGGCGTTAGTTATGATCTTTCAAAAGTCACTGGAGTCAGGGAAAGTCCCAGAGGATTGGAAAATCGCTGTTGTAACCCCACTGTTCAAGAAGGGAACAAGAAAAAAGATGGAAAATTATAGGCCAATTAGCCTAACCTCAGTTGTTGGCAAAATTCTAGAATCCATCGTTAAGGATGAGATTTCTAAATTCTTGGAAGTGCAGGGTCGGATTAAGACAAGTCAGCATGGATTTAGTAAGGGGAGGTCGTGCCTGACAAACCTGTTAGAGTTCTTTGAAGAGATAACAAATAGGTTAGACAAGGAGAGCCAATGGATGTTATCTATCTTGACTTCCAAAAGGCCTTTGACAAGGTGCCTCACGGGAGACTGCTGAGTAAAATAAGGGCCCATGGTATTCGAGGCAAGGTACTAACATGGATTGACGATTGGCTGTCAGACAGAAGGCAGAGAGTTGGGATAAAAGGTTCTTTCTCAGAATGGCAACCGGTGACAAGTGGTGTCCCGCAGGGTTCAGTGTTGGGGCCACAGCTGTTCTCTTTATATATTAACGATCTAGATGACGGGACTGGGAGCATTCTGGCCAAGTTTGCCGATGATACAAAGATAGGTGGAGGGGCAGGTAGTATTGAGGAGGTGGGGAGGCTGCAGAAAGATTTAGACAGTTTAGGAGAGTGGTCCAAGAAGTGGCTGATGAAATTCAACGTGGGCAAGTGCGAGGTCGTACACTTTGGAAAAAAGAATAGAGGCATGGACTATTTTCTAAACGGTGACAAAATTCATAATGCTAAAGTGCAAAGGGACTTGGGAGTCCTAGTCCAGGATTCTCTAAAGGTAAACTTGCAGGTTGAGTCCGTAATTAAGAAAGCAAATGTAATGTTGTCATTTATCTCAAGAGGCTTGGAATACAAAAGCAGGGATGTACTTCTGAGGCTTTATAAAGCACTGGTTAGGCCCCATTTGGAGTACTGTGAGCAATTTTGGGCCCCACACCTCAGGAAGGACATACTGGCACTGGAGCGGGTCCAGCGGAGATTCACACGGATGATCCCAGGAATGGTAGGCCTGACATACGATGAACGTCTGAGGATCGTGGGATTATATTCATTGGAGTTTAGGAGGTTGAGGGGAGATCTGATAGAAACTTACAAGATAATGAACGGCTTAGATAGGATGGACGTAGGGAAGTTGTTTCCATTAACAGGGGAGACTAGGACGCGGGGGCACAGCCTTAGAATAAAAGGGAGTCACTTTAGAACAGAGATGAGGAGAAATTTCTTCAGCCAGAGAGTGGTGGGTCTGTGGAATTCATTGCCACAGAGGGCTGTGGAGGCCGAGACGTTGAGCGTCTTCAAGACAGAAATTGATAAATTCTTGATTTCTCGAGGAATTAAGGGCTATGGGGAGAGAGCGGGTAAATGGAGTTGAAATCAACCATGATTGAATGGTGGAGTGGACTCGATGGGCCGAATGGCCTTACTTCCGCTCCTATGTCTTATGGTCTTATGGTCTTATCTACTTGGATTTCCAGAAGGCCTTTGGCAAGGTGCCGCACAGGAAGCTGCTGAGTAAAATAAGAGCCCATGATGTTAGAGGCAAAGTACTGGAATGGATAGAGGATTGGCTGACTGGCAGAAGGCAGAGAGTGGGGATAAAGAGGTACTTTTCAGGATGGCAGCTGGTGACTGGTTGAGTTCCGCAGGGGTCAGTATTGGGACCAACACTTTCCACTTTGTACACCAATGATCCAGATGAAGGAACTGAGGGCATTGTGGCTAATTTTGCAGATGACACAAAGATAGGTGGAGGAGAGGGACAGGTAGTTTTGAGGAGGCAGAGAGGCTACAGAAGGACTTGGACAGGTTAGGAGAGTGGACAAAGAAGTGTCAGATGGAATATAATGTGGGAAAGTGTGACGTTATGCACTTCGGTAGAAAGAATAGAGGCATAGACTATTTTCTAAATGGGGAGAAAATTCAGAAATCGGAAGTGCAAAGGGACTTGGGAGTCCTTGTTCAAGATTCTCTTAAGGGTAACTTGCAGGTTGAGCTGGTAGTTTGGAAGGCAAATGCAATGTTAGCATTCATTTTGAGAGGTCTAGAATACAAAAGCAGGGAGGTACTGCTGAGGCTTTATAAGGCTCTGGTCAGACCCCATTTGGAATATTGTGAGTAATTTTGAGCCCCGTATCTAAGAAAGGCTGGCCCTGGAGAGGGTCCAGAGGAGGTTCATGAGAATGATCCCAGGAATGAAAAACTTGATGTATGAGGAGCGTTTGAGGACTCTGCGTCTGTACTCGATGGAGTTTGGAAGGATGAGGGAGGGGAGCTCATTGGAACTTACAGAATACTGAAAGAGTTTTTTGAGAAAGTGACCAAGGAGGTGGATGGGGGCAAGGCAGTGGACGTGGTATATATGGATTTTAGTAAGGCGTTTGATAAGGTTCACCATGGTAGGCTTCTGCAGAAAATGCAGATGTATGGGATTGGGGGTGATCTAGGAAATTGGATCAGGAATTGGCTAGCGGATAGGAAACAGAGGGTGGTGGTTGATAGTAAATATTCATCATGGAGTGCGGTTACAAGTGGTGTACCTCAAGGATCTGTTTTGGGGCCACTGCTGTTTGTAATATTTATTAATGATCTGGATGAGGGTATAGTTGGGTGGATTAGCAAATTTGCTGATGACACCAAAGTCGGTGGTGTGGTAGACAGTGAGGAAGGGTGTCGTAGTTTGCAGGAAGACTTAGACAGGTTGCAAAGTTGGGCCGAGAGGTGGCGGATGGAGTTTAATGCGGAGAAGTGTGAGGTAATTCACTTTGGTAGGAATAACAGATGTGTTGAGTATAGGGCTAACGGGAGGACTTTGAATAGTGTGGAGGAGCAGAGGGATCTAGGTGTATGTGTGCATAGATCCCTGAAAGTTGGGAATCAAGTAGATAAGGTTGTTAAGAAGGCATATGATGTCTTGGCGTTTATTGGTAGGGGGATTGAATTTAGGAGTCGTAGCGTTATGTTGCAACTGTACACAACTCTGGTGCGGCCGCACTTGGAGTACTGTGTGCAGTTCTGGTCCCCACATTACAGGAAGGATGTGGAGGCTTTGGAGAGGGTGCAGAGGAGGTTTACCAGGATGTTGCCTGGTATGGAGGGGAGATCCTATGAGGAGAGGCTGAGGGATTTGGGATTGTTTTCGCTGGAAAGGCGGCGGCTAAGAGGGGATCTTATTGAAACATATAAGATGATTAGAGGTTTAGATAGGGTGGATAGTGATAGCCTTTTTCCTCTGATGGAGAAATCCAGCACGAGGGGGCATGGCTTTAAATTGAGGGGGGGTAGTTATAGAACCGATGTCAGGGGTAGGTTCTTTACCCAGAGGGTGGTGAGGGATTGGAATGCCCTGCCAGCATCAGTAGTAAATGCGCCTAGTTTGGGGGCGTTTAAGAGATCCGTAGATAGGTTCATGGACGAAAAGAAATTGGTTTAGGTTGGAGGGTCACAGTTTTTTTTTTAGCTGGTCGGTGCAACATCGTGGGCCGAAGGGCCTGTTCTGCGCTGTAATGTTCTATGTTCTATGTTCTATGTTCTAGACCTGGATCGAGTGGACCTGGGGAAGGTGTTTCCATTAGTAGCAGAGACTAGGATCCGAGGGCACAGTCTCAGAGTAAAGGGAAGACCCTCTAGAACTGAGATGAGGAGGAATTTCTTCAGCCAGAGGGTGGTGAATCTATGGAACTCTTTGCCACAGAAGGCTGTGGAGGTCAGGTCATTGAGTGTCTTTAAGACAGAGATAGATAGGTTCTTGATTGGTAAGGGGATCAAAGGTTATGGGGAAAAGGCAGGAGAATGAGGATGAGAATCATATCAGCCATTATTGAACGGTGGAGCAGACTCAATGGGCCGAATGGCTGAATTCTGCCCCTATAGCTTCTGGTCTTATGGTCTAATGGTACCTCAGGCCAACATTTCCTTTTGTTTGGTCAGGGAGCTTTGCAAATTGGGATGTGTCTGTCAACTTAATCTGGAGGAGAGAATTGGAGATTTGTTGTAGATGTGCTTGACTCGATACCTCCATTGTGACACAACACCTTTGCAGGCACAGATACAAGTGTACAATTCCAGTGCACTAATAGGTAAACCTGACTGCCCCTAAAAGCCGAAACTGCAACTCCTTCTAATAACTAAAGCACTCGTTAAAAATATACAAAAATAATCTTTCAGAAACCAACCATTGCAGAGGAATCGAGACAGCCAAAGAGGTGAGGGGTCAACAATAACTGACAAATAATTAAAAGCATGCGTCAAATATATTCACATAAATATGGTAGGAAAAATAGCCACAACGCATTTGTTTCCTTATTATTTTAAAACTGTCGTGGAAATTTGCATGAAACCGTGTGTGACATCTGAAGTGTGACAGAGTTGCCGTTTGATGGACAGCAGATGCACCAATATGTCGGGTTTTTGCAGCACTGTGACTATTTCCCTCCGATGCTGCCTACAATAAATTAGCGAATGTGCCGCTTTATAAAGGACAGGAATCGCAGAACATTCCAAAGTGCTTCACAGCCGATGTAGTACTTTTGATGTGGTAAAGTAGGGCACACAGCAGCCAATTTGCACACAGGAATATCCCACCAATGACCCTGGGCGGGATTTTCCATCCGCGCTCGCCCCAAAACCGGGAAATTTTGCCCGAGGTCAATGGATATTTACATGGTTCCCCCCCCGCCCGCTACGATTGCCATGGCGGGCAGGACGGGAAAATTCCCCCCTTCCCGGCTCCCCCATGAGTTTAATAAGCAGATGGCGGGATTCTCCAGCCGTTCACGCCAGCGGGATTCTCCCATCCCGCTGCAGTGAACGGAGATTTGGCTGGGCGCCAACTTCTCCAACCTCTCCAGCAGTGGTGGAAACGGTCGGAGAATTTGGCCAATGTGCTTGGGGCTTTGGTGAAGAGACATTGGGTAAGGGTAGTGGTTTAGCACAGCTGCTTCACAGCGCCAGGGACCCGGGTTCAATTCCAGCCTCGGTTCACTGTCTGTGCAGAGTTTGCACGTTCTCCCCGTGTCTGCGTGGGTTTCCTCTGGGCACTCCAGTTTCCTCCCACAGTCCAGAGATGTGCAGGTTAGGGGGATTGGCCATGCTAAATTGCCCCTTAGTGTCCAAAGATCATTGAATCATAGAACACCTACAGTGCAGAAGGAGGCCATTCGGCCCATCAAGTCTGCACCAACCACAATCCCACCCAGGCCCTATTCCCGTAACCTCACATATTTACCCCACTAGCCCCACTAACCTACGCATCCTGGGACATTAAGGGGCAATTTAGCATGACCAATCCACCTAACCTGCACATCTTTGGATTGTGGGAGGAAACCGGATCACCCAAAGGAAACTCACGCAGACACGGGGAGAACGTGCAAACTCCACACAGACAGTGTGGGAATCAAACCCAGGTCTCTGGAGCTGTGAGGCAGCAGTGCTAACCACTGTGCCACCATGCTGCCCATAGATGTGTAGGTTAGATGGATTGGCCATGTTAAATTGCCCCTTAGCGTCCCAAGATGAGTAGGTTAGGTGGATTGGCCAGGGTAAATGTGTGGGGGGGATTTGCGGATAGGGCTGTGTCGAGGGCTTGAGTAAGATACTCTCTCAGAGAGTCGGTGCAATGTAGGGATTTGATGATTTTATGCTACATTGGCCAGCACACTGGAAGAACTGCCTATCTAAAGTTTAATTTCTCATTGGAAAGGTAGCACCTCTGACACTGCAGCGCTCCTTCAGCACAGCATTCCAGCACTGCCGATAGCAAAGGAAACACAACAGGTTTGATTCATTTGGACTCAGGAAAGACAAGAAATGTGTCTTGGTCGCGAGCATGAAAAGCCCATTATACAATGTGTAGACAACAGGGCTGAATAACAGGTTGGGGTATAACAAGTGGTTGGTGCAGTACACCCAAGATGATTTTCTACCTTGTACTGTCCAGGTACAAAGCAAAGTGAATGGAGAAGAGACCCATGATGAAGGTCCCTCGACCCTTTACTTTGCTCCAGAATTTCTGCTATCCTGAATTATTGGAGTTGAGAAGGTGACCTTATTGAGACATATCGGATTCTCAGGGGGCTTGACAGGGTAGATACTGAGAGGATATTTCTCCTTGTGGAAGAGTCTGGGTCCAGAGGGCAGAATCTCAGAGTAAGGGGGTCGCCCGTTTGAGACAGAGATGAGAAGGAATTTCTTCTCTCAGAGGGTAATGAATCTGCGGAATTCTTTCCCCCAGACGGGGGTAGAGGCTGGGTCGTTAAGCATGTTCAAGGCTGAGACAGTTAGATTTTTAATCAGTAAGGGAACCGAGCGTTATGGGAAAGTGGAACAAAGAAGAAAGAAAAGTATAGCACAGGAACAGGCCCTTCGGCCCTCCAAGCCCGTGCTGATCATGATGCCTTAACTAAACTAAAAAACAAACCCTTCTGCCCTGACTCAGTCCGTATTCCTCTATTCCCTCCCTATTCATGTACCCATCCAGATGCCTCTTAAATGTTGCTAATGCACCTGCTTCCACCACCTCCTCTGGCAGCGCGTTCCAGGCACCCACCACTCTCTGCGTGAAAAACCTCCCCCGCACATCTCCCTTAAACCTTCCCCCTCTCACCTTGAACCTGTGCCCCCTTGTAATTGACACTTCCGCCCTGGGGGAAAAGCCTCTGACTATTTACCCTGTCCACGCCTCTCATCATTTTGTAGACCTCCATCTGGTCTCCCCTCAGCCTCCGTCTTTCCAGTGAAAACAATCCGAGTTGATTTAACCTCCCCTCATAGCCAATGCCCTTGAGACCAGGCAACATCCTGGTGAACCTTTTCCAAAGTGAACACTCTCTCCAAAGCTTCCACATCCAGTTGAGGATTATGATATCAGATCAGTCATGATCTCATTGAATGGCAGAGCAGACTCGATGGGCCGAATGGCCTACTTCTGCTCCTACATCTTAAGGTCTGATCATCCTTCCCCCAAAACAGCACTATATCTGCACTTACAATAGGTGCAAGCCAATTGAGATGATGAGGTGCGCTTTTGTCTCGTTTCCCCCACAATACAGGCACTTGAAGGGGAGAAACCAGAGAAAGGAAAGGCAGGCAGAAGACCCAAGGCCATGCTTGCTTTTCCGGCAGGGCCAAGGACTTGTGCTACCAAGCTGCTGTTTCTCAAAGGTAACAAGAAGACTGATCTAATGGCTGCTCCTCCTGCTGCAGGCCTTTTGGCTTCATTTCCTGATTTTCCTCACATTGCCTCCAGGTGCTAGACCCTGAGAGGTGTTGGGATCTGTAACAAAGGCACATTGAACTTACCCGCACCGCCTGAGCCCCAATATATAGGACAGGTTCGGACCCATTGCAACCAGAACTCGCAGGAATTGAGGTCATTGGACAGTATTTTGCAATCCAGGACAATTCTCACCAACATTTAAAGATGCCCCATAGAAAACATTCTTTCCAGCTGTATCACAGCTTGGTATGGCTCCTACTCTGTCCAGGGCTGCTAGAAACTACAAAGGGTCATGAATTTAGCCCAGTCCATCAGGCCAACCAGCCTCCCCTCCATTGACTCTGTCTACACTTCCCGCTGCCTTGGAAAAGCAGCCAGCATAAGTACGGACCCCACACACCCCAGACATTCTCTCTTTCCACCTTTTTCCAAAGGGAAAAAGATACAAAGTCTGAAATCAAGTACCAACCGACTCAAGAACAGCTTCTTCTCTGCTGCCATCAGAATTTTGAATGAACCTACCTTGCATTAAGTTGATCTTTCTCTACACCCCAGCTATGACTGTAACACTACATTCTGCACTCTCTCCTTTCCTTCTCTATGTACGGTATGCTTTGTCTGTATAGCGCGCAAGAAACAATACTTTTCACTGTATACTAATACATGTGACAATAATAAATCAAATCAAATCAAATCAAAAATCCTTGATGGATTAAAAACGGTTCTGAACAACTTTGATTGTTTCAAGGATTGATTTTCTCCTTGCTGATTCATTTGCATTTGACTGAATTACAATTAAGAAATTAGAATGAAAATTAACAAATTTGCATAGAAGACAATGGAGGAAGGTAATTTGCATTTAACTTGAATAAGTTACCTGGAAGAATTTGAATATAAGCCACCATGTAATGCAAGAATTTAAATAATTTGAAAGAAAGAGACATTTCTGTTTTCAGGGTGTTACAAGGAATTGAGAAAGAAGAAGTATGTTAAAATTGCAGCTGAGGCATCATTGGTATCATAATATCATTAGCTCCAGGGACCTGGGTTCGATTCCCAGCTTGGGTCACTGTCTGTGTGGAGTTTGCACATTCTCCTCGTGTCTGCGTGGGTTTCCTCCGGGTGCTCTGGTTTCCTCCCACAGTCCAAAGATGTGCGGGTTAGGTTGATTGGCCATGTTAAAATTGCCCCTTAGTGTCCTGGGATGCGTAAATTAGAGGGATTAGTGGGTAGAATATGTAGGGATATCGGTGCAGACTCAATGGGCCGAATGGCCTCTTTCTGTACTGTAGGGTTTCTATGATTTCTATGATGAAATTGCTTAAGCTGGTACTGGTAGACATGGTGGCACAGTGGTTAGCACTGCTGCCTCACAGCGCCAGGGACCTGGGTTCGTTTCCAGCTATGGGTGACTGCCTGTGTGGAGTTTGCACATACTCCCCGTTTCTGTTTTCTCCGGGTGCTCCAATTTCTTCCCACAGTCCAATGATTGGCCATGGCAAATTGTCCGTTAGTGTTCAAAGGTGTGTAGGTTAGGTGAATTGGCCATGGCAAATTGTCCCTTAATGTCAGGGAGATTAGGAAAGTAAATACGTGGGGTTTCGGGGATAGAACCTGGGTAGAATTGTTGTTGGTGCAAGATCGATGGGCTGAATGGCCTCCTTCTGCACTGTAGATATTCTATGATCCAATTGCGTTGGTCTTGCTAATGAGATATTATGCTGCTGTGGACTTTGGTAACAGTAGGTGGCGGTTCTGAGTTAAAAGGGCACTGCCAGGAGTACTTGTGGTGAGCTGGTAGTGAGGAGGGTGGGATGTGGAGGTTCTGACATGTGTGGCATGGGCTGGCAGAGATGGTTTAGGGTCACAGAAGAATCTGGACATAGTAGGCACCCAGGAGTTGAACTTCACTCCCCTTTACAGAGTTGTGAATTCTCTCTGAGCACCAGGGTGGAACCGAGTGCACCTTCAGGAATGGTCTAGCTCGTTGCCACCCTGGGACCCCATCGTCCGTGATTACAATGTCTCCTCTTTTCCATGAAACTGTTTTGCTGGCTGTAGCTCCGGCCTGTGTTGAATCTGGAGGGAGGTGCCAGGTTGCCATTTTGGGCCCTGATACACGTAATTGAAGCCAGGGTCTCAAAATCACGGCCCATCGAGCCTGTATCGAAAACAATCCCACCCAATCCTATCCGCGTAACCCCACAGTTACCCTGCTAATCCCCCAGACACTAAGGGGCAATTGACCATGGCCAATCAACCTAACCTGTACATCTTTGGACTGTGGAAGGAAACCGGAGCACCCGGAGGAAACCCACGCACACACTGGGAGAAAGTGCAAACTCCACACAGTCAACCAAGGCCAGAGTTGAACCCGGGTCCTTGGCACTGTGTTAGCACTTCTGCCTCACAGCGCCAGGGACCCGGGTTCGATTCCCGGCTTGGGTCACTGTCTGTGCGGAGTTTACACCTTCTCCCTGTGTCTGCATGAGTTTCCTCCGGATGCTCCGGTTTCCTCCCACAGTCCAAAGATGTGCGGGTTAGGTGCATTGGCCATGCTAAATTCTCCCTCAGTGGACCCGAACAGGTGCCCGAGTGTGGCAACTAGGGCAATTTCACAGTAACTTCATTGCAGTGTTCATGTAAGCCTTACTTGTGACACCAATAAGTAAACTTTTAAACTTTAAAAAACAAATGGGGATGCACAAGAGACCTGAAAGATCTTGAGGGGTAGATAATTTCATTGATATTTGTGAGAGTTTGCTGCGTTTGCACATTACCGCAGGGTCTATACCTCAGAGATCAAGAACCAACTGATAGGAACATTGAGAATAAGGGTATGAAATGTCAATATGAATAATGGGTAGCATGGCGGCACAGTGGTTAGCATTGCTGTCTCACAGTACCAGGTTTGATTCCCGGCTTGGGTCACTGTCTGTGCAGAGTCTGCACATTCTCCCCGTGTCTGCGTGGGTTTCCTCTGAGTGCTCCGGTTTCCTCCCGTGCTCCAGAGTTTCTCGGTGCTCAGATCACCAACAATCTGTCCTGGTCCCCCCATGTCAACACTCTAGTTTGTCAGAAAGCTAAGGAAATTCGGCATGTCCGCTATGGCTCTCATCGATATTTACAGATGCACCGTGGAAAACATCCTTTCCGGATGTAACACAGCTTGGTGTGGCTCCTGCTCTGACCAAGACCGCAAGAAACTACAAAGGGTCGTGAATGAAGCCCAGTCCATCACGCAAACCAGCCTCCCGTCCACTGATTCCATCTATACTTCCCGCTTCGTCAGAAAAACCCACGCTTCAAGGAGCCCACGCACCCAGGACATCGGGCCCGATTTTACCATCAAGTTGCGCCCATTTTCGGGCGCGAAAACTTGGTAAAATCGGGCTGAGGCGAGTAGCGCGATCCGCGCCACCTCCATGCCAGTTCCTCCTTTACCAAGGCCCGAAAATGGCCACGATCGGGAACGTGCCCGAAACAGACGCAACGGCCATTTAAATGCATTTGCATGTATTTAAATTGACTTAATGGGCTGCACACCCAACCTTACTGGCACTTCCCCCTTGACCACCGTGTTCGCCCATCCAGAATGGGCGCGAAACAACCATGTTCTATAAAAGTCCTATTCGGGCACTCCAGTTAGTGAGGAAGTGAGTGCCGAGCATCCGATGGCTCTCTGCCTGTGATCAGTGGGGGAAGGAGGGGTCCGCTGCTGCTCTGCCTGAGATCAGTGAGGGGGAAGCGGAGAGGGGCCTGCGATCGGTCTGGGTGGTGGAGGGGGTGGGGGGATAAGGGGGTTAGTAATGTTGTGGGTGGTGGGGCAATGTCTGTGGGGGCCAGGGGGAGGCATTATCCGGCCCGGGAGCGATGTGGCAGGGGAGCCGCGTTCTATCATTTTTTTTCTGCGCAGGCGCAGTTGGAGGTTCCAATCGGAACTGCAGGATTTCGGCACGTTAAGCCCTGCCCACAGGCTTCTGCAGCGCAATTCGGAATTGCTGATATTTTTTCAGGCAGAGTGGGTATGTATGGGGGGGCGGCTGAGAATGGGTCTAAAAGTCAGAGCTGAAACACTCTCAGTTTCAAATCCGCCCAGCACTCGGAATCAAAATGGTTAAATTGGGCCCATTCTCTCTTCCACCTTCTTCCATTGGGAAAAATATTCAAAAGTCTGAAAACACGTACCAACTAACTCAAGAATAGTTTCTTCCCTCCTGCCATTAGACTTCTGAATGGGCCTGCCATATATTATGCTAATCTTTCTCTTCACTCTATTTGTAACTGCAACACTATATTCTGCATTCTCTCCTTTCCTTCTCCCCTATGTACTCCATGAACGGTATGCTTTGTCTGTATAGCGTGCAAGAAATGATACCTTTCACTGTATCCCAATACAAGTGACAATAATAAATCAATTTTAATGTGAGATAATATAATAAATCAATTTTAATATAATATAATATAATTTTAATTGTAGGACTCTTGGCAGAGTGGAAGATCAGAAGGATCTTGGGGTCCGAGTTCATAGGACACTCAAAGCAGCTGTGCAGGTTGAGGCTGTGGTTAAGAAGGCGTATGGTGGACTGGCCTTCATCAATCGAGGAATTGAGTTTAGGAGTCATGAGATAATGTTGCAGCTATATAGGACCCTGGTCAGACCACACTTGGAGTACTGTGCTCAGTTCTGGTCACCTCATTACAGGAAGGATGTGGAAGCCATAGAAAGGGTGCAGAGGAGACTTACAAGGATGTTGCCTGGGTTGGGGAGCATGCCTTATGAGGATAGGTTGAGTGAGCTCGGCCTTTTCTCCTTGGAGAGATGAAGGATGAGGGGTGACCTGACAGAGGTGTATAGGATGTTGAGAGGTATTGATCGGGTGGATAATCAGAGGCTTTTTCCCAGGGCTGAAATGGTTGCCACAGGAGGACACAGGTTTAAGGTGCTGGGGAGTAGGTACAGAGGAGATGTCAGGGGTAAGTTTTTCACTCAGAGGGTGGTGGGTGCGTGGAATGGGCTGCCAGCAACGGTGGTGGAGGCAGATTCAATAGGGTCTTTTAAGAGACTTTTAGATAAGTACATGGAACTTAGTAAGATAGAGGGTGATAGGTAAGCCTAGTAATCGCTAAGGTAGGGACATGTTCGGCACAACTTTGTGGGCTGAAGGGCCTGTATTGTGCTGCAGTTTTTCTATGTATCTATGTTTCTAATTCAATTCAAAGATGTGCAGGTTAGGTGGACTGATCATGGTAAATTGCTCCTTATGTACCAAAATGTCTAGATTAGGGAGATTAGTAGGTTAAATACATGGGGTTACGGGGACAGGGCCTGGATCAGATGCTCAGTTGGAGAGTGGGTGCAGACTCCATGGGATGAATAACTTCTTTCTGCACTGTCGGGATTCTATGAAATGAACTGGGCAGGCGATGGCTGAGTGTATCATTGCCAGTTGATTAATCCAGAAACTCAATTAATGCTCTGGGGATCCGGGTTCGAATCCTGCCTCGACAGATGGTGGGATTTGAATTCAATAAAAATCATCTGGAATTAAGAATCCACTGATGACCATGAAACCATTGACGATTGTTGGAAAAACCCATCTGGGTCACGAATGTCCTTTAGGGAAGGAAATCTGCCGAATTTGCCTGCTCTGGCGTACATATGACTCCAGAGCCGCAGCAATGTGGTTAACATCTAACTGCCCTCGGAAATGATCAAGCAGACCACTCAGTTCAAGGGCAACTTGGGTGGGGCAACAAATGCTGACCAGCCAGTGACACCCATGTTCCACAAATGAATAAAAAAAATACAGAAAGACTGTTAGCGAAGCACAGTGTATTATAATATATACAGAGAGACTGTCAGTGACACACAGTGTATTATAATATATACAGAGAGACTGTCAGTGACACACAGTGTATTATAATATATACAGAGAGACTGTCAGTGACACACTGTATTATAATATATACAGAGAGACTGTCAGTGACACACTGTATTATAATATATACAGAGAGACTGTCAGTGACACACAGTGTATTATAATATATACAGAGAGACTGTCAGTGACACACTGTATTATAATATATACAGAGAGACTGTCAGTGACACACTGTATTATAATATATACAGAGAGACTGTCAGTGACACACAGTGTATTATAATATATACAGCGACTGTCAGTGACACACAGTGTATTATAATATATACAGAGAGACTGTCAGTGACACACAGTGTATTATAATATATACAGCGACTGTCAGTGACACACAGTGTATTATAATATATACAGAGAGACTGTCAGTGACACACTGTATTATAATATATACAGAGAGACTGTCAGTGACACACTGTATTATAATATATACAGAGAGACTGTCAGTGACACACAGTGTATTATAATATATACAGCGACTGTCAGTGACACACAGTGTATTATAATATATACAGAGAGACTGTCAGTGACACACAGTGTATTATAATATATACAGAGAGACTGTCAGTGACACACAGTGTATTATAATATATACAGAGAGACTGTCAGTGACACACAGTGTATTATAATATATACAGAGAGACTGTCAGTGACACACACTGTATTATAATATATACAGAGAGACTGTCAGTGACACACACTGTATTATAATATATACAGAGACTGTCAGTGACACACAGTGTATTATAATATATACACAGACTGTCAGTGACACACACTGTATTATAATATATACAGAGAGACTGTCAGTGACACACAGTGTATTATAATATATACAGAGAGACTGTCAGTGACACACAGTGTATTATAATATATACAGAGAGACTGTCAGTGACACACAGTGTATTATAATATATACAGAGAGACTGTCAGTGACACACAGTGTATTATAATATATACAGAGAGACTGTCAGTGACACACAGTGTATTATAATATATACAGAGAGACTGTCAGTGACACACAGTGTATTATAATATATACAGAGAGACTGTCAGTGACACACAGTGTATTATAATATATACAGAGAGACTGTCAGTGACACACAGTGTATTATAATATATACAGAGAGGCTGTCAGTGACACACAGTGTATTATAATATATACAGAGAGACTGTCAGTGACACACAGTGTATTATAATATATACAGAGAGACTGTCAGTGACACACAGTGTATTATAATATATACAGAGAGACTGTCAGTGACACACAGTGTATTATAATATATACAGAGAGACTGTCAGTGACACACAGTGTATTATAATATATACAGCGACTGTCAGTGACACACACTGTATTATAATATATACAGAGTGACTGTCAGTGACACACAGTGTATTATAATATATACAGCGACTGTCAGTGACACACACTGTATTATAATATATACAGAGAGACTGTCAGTGACACACACTGTATTATAATATATACAGAGACTGTCAGTGACACACAGTGTATTATAATATATACAGAGAGACTGTCAGTGACACACAGTGTATTATAATATATACAGCGACTGTCAGTGACACACACTGTATTATAATATATACAGAGAGACTGTCAGTGACACACACTGTATTATAATATATACAGAGACTGTCAGTGACACACAGTGTATTATAATATATACAGAGACTGTCAGTGACACACAGTGTATTATAATATATACAGAGACTGTCAGTGACACACAGTGTATTATAATATATACAGAGAGACTGTCAGTGACACACAGTGTATTATAATATATACAGCGACTGTCAGTGACACACACTGTATTATAATATATACAGAGACTGTCAGTGACACACACTGTATTATAATATATACAGAGAGACTGTCAGTGACACACACTGTATTATAATATATACAGAGACTGTCAGTGACACACAGTGTATTATAATATATACAGAGACTGTCAGTGACACACAGTGTATTATAATATATACAGAGACTGTCAGTGACACACAGTGTATTATAATATATACAGAGAGACTGTCAGTGACACACAGTGTATTATAATATATACAGCGACTGTCAGTGACACACACTGTATTATAATATATACAGAGACTGTCAGTGACACACACTGTATTATAATATATACAGAGAGACTGTCAGTGACACACACTGTATTATAATATATACAGAGACTGTCAGTGACACACAGTGTATTATAATATATACAGAGAGACTGTCAGTGACACAAACTGTATTATAATATATATAGAGACTGTCAGTGACACACAGTGTATTATAATATATACAGCGACTGTCAGTGACACACACTGTATTATAATATATACAGAGAGACTGTCAGTGACACACACTGTATTATAATATATACAGAGACTGTCAGTGACACACAGTGTATTATAATATATACAGAGACTGTCAGTGACACACACTGTATTATAATATATACAGAGACTGTCAGTGACACACTGTGTATTATAATATATACAGAGACTGTCAGTGACACACAGTGTATTATAATATATACAGAGACTGTCAGTGACACACAGTGTATTATAATATATACAGAGAGACTGTCAGTGACACACACTGTATTATAATATATACAGAGAGACTGTCAGTGACACACACTGTATTATAATATATACAGAGACTGTCAGTGACACACAGTGTATTATAATATATACAGAGACTGTCAGTGACACACAGTGTATTATAATATATACAGAGACTGTCAGTGACACACAGTGTATTATAATATATACAGAGACTGTCAGTGACACACAGTGTATTATAATATATACAGAGACTGTCAGTGACACACAGTGTATTATAATATATACAGCGACTGTCAGTGACACACACTGTATTATAATATATACAGAGAGACTGTCAGTGACACACAGTGTATTATAATATATACAGAGACTGTCAGTGACACACAGTGTATTATAATATATACAGCGACTGTCAGTGACACACAGTGTATTATAATATATACAGAGACTGTCAGTGACACACAGTGTATTATAATATATACAGAGAGACTGTCAGTGACACACACTGTATTATAATATATACAGAGAGACTGTCAGTGACACACACTGTATTATAATATATACAGAGACTGTCAGTGACACACAGTGTATTATAATATATACAGAGAGACTGTCAGTGACACACAGTGCATTATAATATAGAGATGCCGGCGTTGGACTGGGGTAAACACAGTAAGAAGTTTAACAACACCAGGTTAAAGTCCAACAGGTTTATTTGGTAGCAAAAGCCACACAAGCTTTCGAAGCTCTAAGCCCCTTCTTCAGCTGAGTGAACTCACCTGAAGAAGGGGCTTAGAGCTTCGAAGGCTTGTGTGGCTTTTGCTACCAAATAAACCTGTTGGACTTTAACCTGGTGTTGTTAAACTTCTTACTGTATTATAATATATACAGAGACGCTCAGTGACACACAGTGTATTATAATATATACAGAGACTGTCAGTGACACACAGTGTATTATAATATATACAGAGACTGTCAGTGACACACAGTGTATTATAATATATACAGAGACTGTCAGTGACACACAGTGTATTATAATATATACAGAGACTGTCAGTGACACACAATGTATTATAATATATACAGAGACTGTCAGTGACACACAGTGTATTATAATATATACAGAGACTGTCAGTGACACACAGTGTATTATAATATATACAGAGACTGTCAGTGACACACAGTGTATTACAATATATACAGAGACTGTCAGTGACACACAGTGTATTATAATATATACAGAGACTGTCAGTGACACACAGTGTATTATAATATATACAGAGACTGTCAGTGACACACAGTGTATTATAATATATACAGAGACTGTCAGTGACACACAGTGTATTATAAAATATACAGAGACGCTCAGTGACACACAGTGTATTATAATATATACAGAGTCTGTCAGTGACACACAGTGTATTATAATATATGCAGAAAAACTGTCAGTGACACACAGTGTATTATAATATATACAGAGAGACTGTCAGTGACACACAGTGTATTATAATATAAACAGAGAGACTGTCAGTGACACACAGTGTATTATAATATAAACAGAGAGTGTCAGTGACACGGTGTATGATAATATATACAGAGAGACTGTCAGTGACACACTGTATTATAATATATACAGAGAGACTGTCAGTGACACACTATTATAATACTTACAGAGAGACTGTCAGTGACACACAGTGTATGATAATATGTACAGTGACTGTCAGTGACACACAGTGTATTATAATATATACAGAGAGACTGTCAGTGACACACAGTGTAGAATAATATATACAGAGAGACTGTCAGTGACACACAGTGTATTATAGTATATACAGAGACTGTCAGTGACACACAGTGTATTATAATATATACAGAGAGACTGTCAGTGACACACAGTGTATTATAATATATACAGAGAGACTGACATTGACACACAGTGTATTATAATATACACAGAGACTGTCAGTGAAACACAGTATATTATAAGATCTACAGAGAGACTGTCAGTGACACACACTATTATAATATACACAGAGAGACGGTCAGTGACACACAGTGTATTATAATATAAACAGAGCGACTGTCAGTGACACACAGTGTATAAAAATAGATACAGAGAGAATGTCAGTGACACACTGTGTAATATAATATATATAGAGACTGTAAGTGACACACAGTGTATTATAATATATACAGAGTGACTGTCAGTGACACACAGTGGATTATAATATATACAGAGAGACTGTCAGTGACACACAGTGGATTATAATATATACAGAGAGACTGACATTGACACACAGTGTATTGTAATATATATAGAGACTGTCAGTGAAACACAGTATTTTATAAGATATACAGAGAGACTGTCAGTGACACAGTGTATTATAATATATACACAGAGACTGTCAGTGACACACAGTGTATTATAATATATACAGAGAGACTGTCAGTGACACACAGTGTATTATAATATATACAGAGATACTGTCACTGACACACAGTGGATTATAATATATACAGAGAGACGGTCAGTGACACACAGGATTATAATATATACAGAGAGACTGTCAGTGACACACAGGATTATAATATATACAGAGAGACTTTCAGTGACACACAGCGTATTATAATATATACAGAGACTTACAGTGACACACAGTGTATTATAATATATTCCGAGACTTACAGTTACACACAGTGTATTTTAATATATACAGAGAGACTGTCAGTGACACACAGTTTTTCATAATATTTTCAGAGAGACTGTCAGTGACACACAGTGGATTACAATATATACAGAGAGACTGTCAGTGACACACAGTGTATTATAATATATACGGAGAGACTGTCAGTGACACACAGTGTATTATAATATATACAGAGAGACTGTCAGTGACACACAGTGTATTATAATATATACGGAGAGACTGTCAGTGACACACAGTGTATTATAATATATACAGAGAGACTGACATTGACACACAGTGTATTGTAAAATATATAGAGACTGTCAGTGAAACACAGTATATTATAATATATACAGAGAGACTGTAAGTGACACAGTGGATTATACGATATACAGACTGTCAGTGACACACAGTGCATTAGAATATATACAGACTGTCAGTGACACACAATGTATTATAATATATAAAGATACTGTCAGTGACACACAGTGTACTCTAATATATGCAGAGACTGTCCTTGACACACAGTGCATCATAATATTTACAGGGAGACTGTCAGTGACACACAGTGTATTATAATATATACAGAGAGACTGTCAGTGAGACACTGTATTATAATACTTACAGAGAGACTATCAGTGACACACCGTGTATTATAAGATGTACAGAGACTGTCAGTGACACACAGTGTATTATAATATATACAGAGAGACTGTCAGTGACACACTATTATAATACTTACAGAGAGACTGTCAGTGACACACAGTGTATTATAATATGTACAGAGACTGTCAGTGACACACAGTGTATTATAATATATACAGAGAGGCTGTCAGTGACACACAGTGTATTATAATATATACAGAGAGACTGTCAGTGACACACAGTGTATTATAATATATTCAGAGAGACTGTCAGTGACACACAGTGTAATATAATATATACAGAGTGACTGTCAGTGACACACAGTGTATTATAATATATATAGAGACTGTCAGTGAAAACAGTATATTATATGATATACAGAGAGACTGTCAGTGACACACAGTGTATTATAATATATATGGAGAGACTGTCAGTGACACACAGCGTATTATAATATATACAGAGAGACTGACATTGACACACAGTGTATTGTAAAATATATAGAGACTGTCAGTGAAACACAGTATATTATAAGATATACAGAGAGACTGTCAGTGACACACACTGTATTATAATATACACAGGGAGACGGTCAGTGACACACAGTGTATTATAATATATACAGAGAGACCGTCAGTGACACACAGTGTATAATAATATATACAGAGAGACTATCAGTGACACACGGTGTATTATAATATATATAGAGACTGTCAGTGACACACAGTGTATGAAAATATATGAAGAGAGACTGTCAGTGACACACTATTATAATACTTACAGAGAGACTGTCAGTGACACACAGTGTATGAAATATGTACAGTGACTGTCAGTGACACACAGTGTATTATAATATATACAGAGAGACTGTCAGTGACACACAGTGTAGAATAATATATACAGAGAGACTGTCAGTGACACACTGTGTATTATAGTATATACAGAGACTGTCAGTGACACACAGTGTATTATAATATATACAGAGAGACTGTCAGTGACACACAGTGTATTATAATATATACAGAGAGACTGACATTGACACACAGTGTATTATAATATATATAGAGACTGTCAGTGAAACACAGTATATTATAAGATCTACAGAGAGACTGTCAGTGACACACACTATTATAATATACACAGAGAGACGGTCAGTGACACACAGTGTATTATAATAAAAACAGAGAGACTGTCAGTGACACACAGTGTATAATAATAGATACAGAGAGAATGTCAGTGACACACTGTGTAATATAATATATATAGAGACTGTCAGTGACACACAGTGTATTATAATATATACAGAGAGACTGTCAGTGACACACAGTGTATTATAATATATACAGAGACTGTCAGTGACACACAGTGTATTATAATATATACAGAGAGACTGACATTGACACACAGTGTATTGTAATATATATAGAGACTGTCAGTGAAACACAGTATTTTATAAGATATACAGAGAGACTGTCAGTGACACACAGTGTATTATAATATATACACAGAGACTGTCAGTGACATACAGTGTATTATAATATATACAGAGAGACTGTCAGTGACACACAGTGTATTATAATATATACAGAGATACTGTCAGTGACACACAGTGGATTATGATATATACAGAGAGACGGTCAGTGACACACAGGATTATAATATATACAGAGAGACTGTCAGTGACACACAGGATTATAATATATACAGAGAGACTTTCAGTGACACACAGCGTATTATAATATATACAGAGACTTACAGTGACACACAGTGTATTATAATATATTCCGAGACTTACAGTTACACACAGTGTATTTTAATATATACAGAGAGACTGTCAGTGACACACAGTTTTTCATAATATATTCACAGAGACTGTCAGTGACACACAGTGGATTATAATATATACAGAGAGACTGTAAGTGACACAGTGTATTATAATATATACACAGACTGTCAGTGACACACAATGTATTATAATATATAAAGATACTGTCAGTGACACACAGTGTACTATCATATATGCAGAGACTGTCCTTGACACCCAGTGCATCATAATATTTACAGGGAGACTGTCAGTGACACACAGTGTAATATAATATATACAGAGAGACTGTCAGTGAGACACTATTATAATACTTACAGAGAGACTGTCAGTGACACACAGTGTATTATAATATGTACAGAGACTGTCAGTGACACACAGTGTATTATAATATTTACAGAGAGACTGTCAGTGACACACAGTGTATCATAATATATACAGAGAGACTGTCAGTGACACACAGTGTATTATAATATATACAGAGAGACTGTCAGTGACACACAGTGTACTATAGTATATACAGAGACTGTCAGTGACACACAGTGTATTATAATATATACAGAGAGACTGTCAGTGACACACTATTATAATACTTACAGAGAGACTGTCAGTGACACACAGTGTATTATAATATGTACAGAGACTGTCAGTGACACACAGTGTATTATAATATATACAGAGAGACTGTCAGTGACACACTGTGTGTTATAATATATACAGAGAGACTGACATTGACACACAGTGTATTACAATTTATATAGAGACTGTCAGTGAAACACAGTGTATTATAAGATCTACAGAGAGACTGTCAGTGACACACAGTGTATTATAATATGTACAGAGACTGTCAGTGACACACAGTGTATTATAATATATACAGAGAGACTGTCAGTGACACACTGTGTGTTATAATATATACAGAGAGACTGACATTGACACACAGTGTATTACAATTTATATAGAGACTGTCAGTGAAACACAGTATATTATAAGATCTACAGAGAGACTGTCAGTGACACACGCTCTATTATAATATACACAGAGAGACGGTCAGTGAAATACAGTGTATTATAATATATACAGAGAGACTGTCAGTGACACAAAGTGTATAATAATAGATTCAGAGAGAATGTCAGTGACACACTGTGTAATATTATATATATAGAGACTGTCAGTGACACACAGTGTATTATAATATATACAGAGAGTCTGTCAGTGACACACAGTGTATTATAATATATGATGTGGAGATGCCGGCGTTGGACTGGGGTAAACACAGTAAGAAGTTTAACAACACCAGGTTAAAGTCCAACAGGTTTATTTGGTAGCAAAAGCCACACAAGCTTTCGAGGCTCTGAGCCCCTTCTTCAGGTGAGTGGGAATTCTGTTCACAAACAGAACTTATAAGACACAGACTCAATTTACATGAATAATGGTTGGAATGCGAATACTTACAACTAATCCAGTCTTTAAGAAACAAAACAATGGGAGTGGAGAGAGCATCAAGACAGGCTAAAAAGATGTGTATTGTCTCCAGACAAGACAGCCAGTGAAACTCTGCAGGTCCACGCAACTGTGGGAGTTACAAATAGTGTGACATAAATTCTGATTCTAGGATCGCATGATAAAGACTCAGGAGGAAAAAAGCAGAAATATTTATGTGAAATAGTGTGACATAAACCCAATATCCCGGTTGAGGCCGTCCTTGTGTGTGCGGAACCTGGCTATCAGTTTCTGCTCCGCGACTCTGCGCTGTCGTGTGTCGCGAAGGCCGCCTTGCGATCCTAGAATCAGAATTTATGTCACACTATTTGTAACTCCCACAGTTGCGTGGACCTGCAGAGTTTCACTGGCTGTCTTGTCTGGAGACAATACACATCTTTTTAGCCTGTCTTGATGCTCTCTCCACTCCCATTGTTTTGTTTCTTAAAGACTGGATTAGTTGTAAGTATTCGCATTCCAACCATTATTCATGTAAATTGAGTCTGTGTCTTATAAGTTCTGTTTGTGAACAGAATTCCCACTCACCTGAAGAAGGGGCTCAGAGCCTCGAAAGCTTGTGTGGCTTTTGCTACCAAATAAACCTGTTGGACTTTAACCTGGTGTTGTTAAACTTCTTACTGTATTATAATATATACAGAGACTGTCAGTGACACACAGTGTATTATAATATATACACCGAGACTGTCAGTGACACACAGGGTGTTATAATATATACAGAGAGACTGTCAGTTTCACACATTGCATTATAATATATACAGAGAAACTGTCAGTTACACACAGTCTATTATAATATACGCAGAGAGAATGTCAGTGACACGCAGTGTATTACAATATATATTAGAAAGCTTGTCAGTGACACACAGTGGATTATAATATATACAGAGTGACTGTCAGTGACACACAGTGTGTTCTCATATATACAGAGAAACTGTCAGTGACACACAGTGTATTATAATATATACAGAGACATACAGTGACTCACAGTGTATTATAACATATATAGAGACTGTCAGTGACACACAGAGTAGAATAATATATACAGAGAGACTGTCAGTGACACACAGTGTATTATAATATATACAGAGAGACGGTCAGTGACACACAGTGTATTATAAAATATACAGAGAGACTGACATTGACACACAGTGTATTGTAATATATATAGAGACTGTCAGTGAAACACAGTATATTATAAGATTTCCAGAGAGACTGTCAGTGACACGCACTGTATTATAATATACACAGAGAGACGGTCAGTGACTCACAGTGTATTATAATATATACAGAGAGACTGTCAGTGACACACAGTGTATAATAATATATACAGAGAGACTGTCAGTGACACACTGTGTATTATAATATATATTGAGACTGTCAGTGACACACAGGGTATTATAATATATACAGAGACACTGTCAGTGACACACAGTGTATTATAATATATACAGAGAGAGTGTCAGTGACACACAGTGTAGAATAATATATACAGAGAGACTGTCAGTGACACACAGTTTATTATAGTATATACAGAGACTGTCAGTGACACACAGTGTATTATAATATATACATAGAGACTGTCAGTGACACACACTGTATTATAATATATACAGAGAGACTGTCAGTGACACACAGTGTATTATAATATATACAGAGAGACTGTCAGTGACACACAGTGTATTATAATATACACAGAGACAGTCAGTGACACACAGTGTATTATAATATATACATAGAGACTGTCAGTGACACACAGTGTATTATGATATATACACAGACTGTCAGTGACACACAGTGTATTCATATATATAGAGAGACTGTCAGTGACACACAGTGTATTATAATATACACAAGGACTGCCAGTGACACACAGTGTATTATAATATATACAGAGACTGTCAGTGACACACAGTGTATTATAATATATACAGAGACTGTGAGTGACACACAGTGTATTATAATAAATACAGAGACTGTCAGTGACACACAGTGTATTATAATATATACAGAGAGACGGTCAGTGACACACAGTGTATTATAATATACACAGAGACTGTCAGTGACATACAGTTTATTATAGTATATACAGAGACTGTCAGTGACACACAGTGTATTATAATATATACATAGAGACTGTCAGTGACACACACTGTATTATAATATATACAGAGAGACTGTCAGTGACACACAGTGTATTATAATATACACAGGGACTGTTAGTGACACACAGTGTATTATAATATATACAGAGACTGTCAGTGACACACCCTGTCTTATAAAATATACAGAGAGACTATCAGTGACACACAGTGGATTATAATATATACAGAGAGACTGTCAGTGACACACAGTGGATTATAAAATATACAGAGAGACTGTCAGTGACACGCAGTGTATTATAATATATACAGAGAGACTGTCAATGACACACAGTGTATTATAGTATATACAGAGACTGTCAGTGTCACACAGTGTATGAGAGTATATACAGAGACTGTCAGTGACACACACTGTATTATAATATATCCAGAGAGACTGTCAGTGACACACAGTGCATTATAATATACACAGAGACTGTCAGTGACACACAGTGTATTATGATATATACACAGACTGTTAGTGACACACAGTGTATTGATATAAATAGAGAGACTGTCAGTGACACACAGCGTGTTATAATATACACAGGGACTGCCAGTGGCACACAGTGTATTATAATATATACAGAGCGACTGTCAATGACACACAGTATATTATAATATACACAGAGACTGTCAGTGACACACAGTGTATTATGATATATACACAGACTGTCAGTGACACACCGTGTATTCATATATATAGAGAGGTTGTCAGTGACACACAGTGGATTATAATATATACAGAGAGACTGTGAGTGACACACAGTGTATTATAATATACACAGAGAGACTGTCAGTGACACACACTGTATTATAATATATCCAGAGAGACTGTCAGTGACACACAGTGTATTATAATATATACAGGGAGACGGTCAGTGACATACAGTGTATTGTAATATACACAGAGACTGTCAGTGTCATACAGTGTATTATGATATATATACAGAATGTCAGTGACACACAGTGTATTCATATATATAGAGAGACTGTCAGTGACACACAGTGTATTATAATATACACAGGGACTGCCAGTGACGCACAGTGTATTATAATATATACAGAGAGACTGTCAGTGACACACAGTGTATTATAATATATACAGAGAGACTGTCAGTGACACACAGTGGATTATAATATATACACAGAGACTGTCAGTGACACACAGTGGATTATAAAATATACAGAGAGACTGTCAGTAACACGCAGTGTATTATAATATATACAGAGAGACTGTCAGTGTCACACAGTGTATTATAGTATATACAGAGACTGTCAGTGACACACACTGTATTATAATATATCCAGAGAGACTGTCAGTGACACACACGGTATTATAATATATCCAGAGAGACTGTCAGTGACACACAGTGTATTATAATATACACAGAGACTGTCAGTGACACACAGTGTATTATGATATATACGCAGACTGTCAGTGACACACAGTGTATTCATATAAATAGAGAGACTGTCAGTGACACACAGTGTATTATAATATACACAGGGACTGCCAGTGGCACACAGTGTATTTTAATATATACAGAGCGACTTCAATGACACACAGTGTATTATAATATACACAGAGACTGTCAGTGACACACAGTGTATTATAATATATACAGAGACTGTCAGTGACACACAGTGTATTATAATATATACAGAGACTGTGAGTGACACACAGTGTATTATAATAAATACAGAGACTGTCAGTGACACACAGTGTATTATAATATATACAGAGAGACGGTCAGTGACACACAGTGTATTATAATATACACAGAGACTGTCAGTGACATACAGTTTATTATAGTATATACAGAGACTGTCAGTGACACACAGTGTATTATAATATATACATAGAGACTGTCAGTGACACACACTGTATTATAATATATACAGAGAGACTGTCAGTGACACACAGTGTATTATAATATATACCGAGAGACTGTCAGTGACACACAGTGTATTATAATATACACAGAGACAGTCAGTGACACACAGTGTATTATAATATATACATAGAGACTGTCAGTGACACACAGTGTATTATGATATATACACAGACTGTCAGTGACACACAGTGTATTCATATATATAGAGAGACTGTCAGTGACACACAGTGTATTATAATATACACAAGGACTGCCAGTGACACACAGTGTATTATAATATATACAGAGACTGTCAGTGACACACAGTGTATTATAATATATACAGAGACTGTGAGTGACACACAGTGTATTATAATAAATACAGAGACTGTCAGTGACACACAGTGTATTATAATATATACAGAGAGACGGTCAGTGACACACAGTGTATTATAATATACACAGAGACTGTCAGTGACATACAGTGTATTATGATATATACACAGACTGTCAGTGACACACAGTGTTTTCATATATATAGAGAGACTGTCAGTGACACACAGTGTATTATAATATACACAGAGACTGTCAGTGACACACAGTGTATTATAATCTACACAGAGTCTGTCAGTGACACACAGTGTATTATAATATATACAGAGAGACTGTCAGTGACACACAGTGTATTGTAATATATACAGAGACTGTCAGTGACACACCCTGTCTTATAAAATATACAGAGAGACTATCAGTGACACACAGTGGATTATAATATATACAGAGAGACTGTCAGTGACACACAGTGGATTATAAAATATACAGAGAGACTGTCAGTGACACGCAGTGTATTATAATATATACAGAGAGACTGTCAATGACACACAGTGTATTATAGTATATACAGAGACTGTCAGTGTCACACAGTGCATTATAGTATATACAGAGACTGTCAGTGACACACACTGTATTATAATATATCCAGAGAGACTGTCAGTGACACACAGTGCATTATAATATACACAGAGACTGTCAGTGACACACAGTGTATTATGATATATACACAGACTGTTAGTGACACACAGTGTATTGATATAAATGGAGAGACTGTCAGTGACACACAGCGTGTTATAATATACACAGGGACTGCCAGTGGCACACAGTGTATTATAATATATACAGAGCGACTGTCAATGACACACAGTATATTATAATATACACAGAGACTGTCAGTGACACACAGTGTATTATGATATATACACAGACTGTCAGTGACACACCGTGTATTCATATATATAGAGAGGTTGTCAGTGACACACAGTGGATTATAATATATACAGAGAGACTGTGAGTGACACACAGTGTATTATAATATACACAGAGAGACTGTGAGTGACACACAGTGTATTATAATATATACAGAGACTGTCAGTGACACACAGTGTATTATAATATATACAGAGAGACGGTCAGTGACACACAGTGTATTATAATATACACAGAGACTGTCAGTGACAAACAGTGTATTATGATATATACACAGACTGTCAGTGACACACAGTGTTTTCATATATATAGAGAGACTGTCAGTGACACACAGTGTATTGTAATATACACAGAGACTGTCTGTGACACACAGTGTATTATAATCTACACAGAGACTGTCAGTGACACACAGTGTATTATAATATATACAGAGAGACTGTCAGTGACACACAGTGTATTATAATATACACAGGGACTGTTAGTGACACACAGTGTATTATAATATATACAGAGACTGTCAGTGACACACCCTGTCTTATAAAATATACAGAGAGACTATCAGTGACACACAGTGGATTATAATATATACAGAGAGACTGTCAGTGACACACAGTGGATTATAAAATATACAGAGAGACTGTCAGTGACACGCAGTGTATTATAATATACACAGAGAGACTGTCAGTGACACACAGTGTATTATAGTATATACAGAGACTGTCAGTGACACACAGTGTATTATAACATATACAGAGAGACTGTCAGTGACACACAGTGGATTATAAAATATACAGAGAGACTGTCAGTGACACGCAGTGTATTATAATATACACAGAGAGACTGTCAGTGACACACAGTGTATTATAGTATATACAGAGACTGTCAGTGACACACACTGTATTATAATATATCCAGAGAGACTGTCAGTGACACACAGTGTATTATAATATACACAGAGACTGTCAGTGACACACAGTGTATTATGATATATACACAGGCTGTCAGTGACACACAGTGTATTGATATAAATAGTGAGACTGTCAGTGACACACAGCGTATTATAATATACACAGGGACTGCCAGTGGCACACAGTGTATTACAATATATACAGAGCGACTGTCAATGACACACAGTGTATTATAATATACACAGAGACTGTCAGTGACACACAGTGTATTATAATATATACAGAGAGACTGTCAGTGACACACAGTGTATTATGATATATACACAGACTGTCAGTGACACACAGTGTATTATAATATATACAGAGCGACTGTCAGTGACACACACTGTATTATAATATATACAGAGAGACGGTCAGTGACACACAGTGTATTATAATATACACAGAGACTGTCAGTGACACACAGTGTATTATAATCTACTCAGAGACTGTCAGTGACACACAGTGTATAATAATATATACAGAGACTGTCAGTGACACACAGTGTATTATAATATACACAGGGACTGTTAGTGACACACAGTGTATTATAATATATACAGAGACTGTCAGTGACACACCCTGTCTTATAAAATATACAGAGAGACTATCAGTGACACACAGTGGATTATAATATATACAGAGAGACTGTCAGTGACACACAGTGGATTATAAAATATACAGAGAGACTGTCAGTGACACGCAGTGTATTATAATATATACAGAGAGACTGTCAGTGTCACACAGTGTATTATAGTATATACAGAGACTGTCAGTGACACACAGTGTATTATAATATATACAGAGAGACTGTCAGTGTCACACAGTGTATTATAGTATATACAGAGACTGTCAGTGACGCACACTGTATTATAATATATACAGAGAGACTGTCAGTGACACACAGTGTATTATAATATACACAGAGACTGTCAGTGACACACAGTGTATTATGATATATACGCAGACTGTCAGTGACACACAGTGTATTGATATAAATACAGTAAGAAGTTTAACAACACCAGGTTAAAGTCCAACAGGTTTATTTGGTAGCAAAAGCCACACAAGCTTTCGAGGCTCTGAGCCCCTTCTTCAGGTGAGTGGGAATTCTGTTCACAAACAGAACTTATAAGACACAGACTCAATTTACATGAATAATGGTTGGAATGCGAATACTTACAACTAATCCAGTCTTTAAGAAACAAAACAATGGGAGTGGAGAGAGCATCAAGACAGGCTAAAAAGATGTGTATTGTCTCCAGACAAGACAGCCAGTGAAACTCTGCAGGTCCACGCAACTGTGGGAGTTACAAATAGTGTGACATAAATTCTGATTCTAGGATCGCATGATAAAGACTAGATAAAGTCACACAGTGTATTATAGTATATACAGAGACTGTCAGTGACACACAGTGTATTATAATATACACAGAGACTGTCAGTGACATACAGTGTATTATGATATATATACAGAATGTCAGTGACACACAGTGTATTCATATATATAGAGAGACTGTCAGTGACACACAGTGTATTATAATATATACAGAGACTGTCAGTGACACACCTTGTCTTATAAAATATACAGAGAGACTGTCAGTGACACACAGTGGATTATAATATATACACAGAGACTGTCAGTGACACACAGTGGATTATAAAATATACAGAGAGACTGTCAGTAACACGCAGTGTATTATAATATATACAGAGAGACTGTCAGTGTCACACAGTGTATTATAGTATATACAGATACTGTCAGTGACACACACTGTATTATAATATATCCAGAGAGACTGTCAGTGACACACAGTGTATTATAATATACACAGAGACTGTCAGTGACACACAGTGTATTATGATATATACGCAGACTGTCAGTGACACACAGTGTATTCATATAAATAGAGAGACTGTCAGTGACACACAGCGTATTATAATATACACAGGGACTGCCAGTGGCACACAGTGTATTTTAATATATACAGAGCGACTTCAATGACACACAGTGTATTATAATATACACAGAGACTGTCAGTGACACACAGTGTATTATAATATATACAGAGACTGTCAGTGACACACAGTGTATTATAATATACACAGAGAGACTGTGAGTGACACACAGTGTATTATAATATATACAGAGACTGTCAGTGACACACAGTGTATTATAATATATCCAGAGAGACGGTCAGTGACACACAGTGTATTATAATATACACAGAGACTGTCAGTGACACACAGTGTATTATGATATATACACAGACTGTCAGTGACACACAGCGTATTATAATATACACAGGGACTGCCAGTGGCACACAGTGTATTATAATATATACAGAGCGACTGTCAATGACACACAGTGTATTATAATATACACAGAGACTGTCAGTGACACACAGTGTATTATAATATATACAGAGAGACTGTCAGTGACACACAGTGTATTATGATATATACACAGACTGTCAGTGACACACAGTGTATTATAATATATACAGAGAGACTGTCAGTGACACACACTGTATTATAATATATACAGAGAGACGGTCAGTGACACACAGTGTATTATAATATACACAGAGACTGTCAGTGACACACAGTGTATTATGATATATACACAGACTGTCAGTGACACACAGTGTTTTCATATATATAGAGAGACTGTCAGTGACACACAGTGTATTATAATATACACAGAGACTGTCAGTGACACACAGTGTATTATAATCGACACAGAGACTGTCAGTGACACACAGTGTATTATAATATATACAGAGACTGTCAGTGACACACCCTGTCTTATAAAATATACAGAGAGACTATCAGTGACACACAGTGGATTATAATATATACAGAGAGACTGTCAGTGACACACAGTGGATTATAAAATATACAGAGAGACTGTCAGTGACACGCAGTGTATTATAATATATACAGAGAGACTGTCAATGACACACAGTGTATTATAGTATATACAGAGACTGTCAGTGACACACAGTGTATTATAATATATACAGAGAGACTGTCAGTGTCACACAGTGTATTATAGTATATACAGAGACTGTCAGTGACACACACTGTATTATAATATATCCAGAGAGACTGTCAGTGACACACAGTGTATTCATATATATAGAGAGACTGTCAGTGACACACAGTGTATTATAATATATACAGAGACTGTCAGTGACACACCTTGTCTTATAAAATATACAGAGAGACTGTCAGTGACACACAGTGGATTATAATATATACACAGAGACTGTCAGTGACACACAGTGGATTATAAAATATACAGAGAGACTGTCAGTAACACGCAGTGTATTATAATATATACAGAGAGACTGTCAGTGTCACACAGTGTATTATAGTATATACAGATACTGTCAGTGACACACAGTGTATTCATATAAATAGAGAGACTGTCAGTGACACACAGCGTATTATAATATACACAGGGACTGCCAGTGGCACACAGTGTATTTTAATATATACAGAGCGACTTCAATGACACACAGTGTATTATAATATACACAGAGACTGTCAGTGACACACAGTGTATTATAATATATACAGAGACTGTCAGTGACACACAGTGTATTATAATATACACAGAGAGACTGTGAGTGACACACAGTGTATTATAATATATACAGAGACTGTCAGTGACACACAGTGTATTATAATATACACAGAGACTGTCAGTGACACACAGTGTATTATAATCTACACAGAGACTGTCAGTGACACACAGTGTATTATAATATATACAGAGAGACTGTCAGTGACACACAGTGTATTATAATATACACAGGGACTGTTAGTGACACACAGTGTATTATAATATATACAGAGACTGTCAGTGACACACCCTGTCTTATAAAATATACAGAGAGACTATCAGTGACACACAGTGGATTATAATATATACAGAGAGACTGTCAGTGACACACAGTGGATTATAAAATATACAGAGAGACTGTCAGTGACACGCAGTGTATTATAATATATACAGAGAGACTGTCAATGACACACAGTGTATTATAGTATATACAGAGACTGTCAGTGACACACAGTGTATTATAATATATACAGAGAGACTGTCAGTGTCACACAGTGTATTATAGTATATACAGAGACTGTCAGTGACACACACTGTATTATAATATATCCAGAGAGACTGTCAGTGACACACAGTGTATTATAATATACACAGAGACTGTCAGTGACACACAGTGTATTATGATATATACGCAGACTGTCGGTGACACACAGTGTATTCATATAAATAGAGAGACTGTCAGTGACACACAGCGTATTATAATATACACAGGGACTGCCAGTGGCACACAGTGTATTATAATATATACAGAGCGACTGTCAATGACACACAGTATATTATAATATACACAGAGACTGTCAGTGACACACAGTGTATTATAATATATCCAGAAAGACTGTCAGTGACACACAGCGTATTATAATATACACAGGGACTGCCAGTGGCACACAGTGTATTTTAATATATACAGAGCGACTTCAATGACACACAGTGTATTATAATATACACAGAGACTGTCAGTGACACACAGTGTATTATAATATATACAGAGTCTGTCAGTGACACACAGTGTATTATAATATACACAGAGAGACTGTGAGTGACACACAGTGTATTATAATATATACAGAGACTGTCAGTGACACACAGTGTATTATAATATATACAGAGAGACTGTCAGTGACATACAGTGTATTATGATATATACACAGACTGTCAGTGACACACAGTGTTTTCATATATATAGAGAGACTGTCAGTGACACACAGTGTATTATAATATACACAGAGACTGTCAGTGACACACAGTGTATTAAAATCTACAGAGAGACTGTCAGTGACACACAGTGTATTATAATATACACAGGGACTGTTAGTGACACACAGTGTATTATAATATATACAGAGACTGTCAGTGACACACCCTGTCTTATAAAATATACAGAGAGACTATCAGTGACACACAGTGGATTATAATATATACAGAGAGACTGTCAGTGACACACAGTGGATTATAAAATATACAGAGAGACTGTCAGTGACACGCAGTGTATTATAATATATACAGAGAGACTGTCAGTGTCACACAGTGTATTATAGTATATACAGAGACTGTCAGTGACACACAGTGTATTATAATATATACAGAGAGACTGTCAGTGTCACACAGTGTATTATAGTATATACAGAGACTGTCAGTGACACACACTGTATTTTAATATATCCAGAGAGACTGTCAGTGACACACAGTGTATTATAATATACACAGAGACTGTCAGTGACACACAGTGTATTATGATATATACACAGACTGTCAGTGACACACAGTGTATTGATATAAATAGAGAGACTGTCAGTGACACACAGCGTATTATAATATACACAGGGACTGTCAGTGACATACAGTGTATTATAATATATACAGAGGGACTGTTGGTGACACATAGTACGTTCTTCTATATATAGAGAGACTGTCAGTGACACACAGTATGTTCTTCTATATATAGAGAGACTGTCAGTGACACACAGTATGTTCTTCTATATATAGAGAGACTGTCAGTGACACACAGTATGTTCTTCTATATATAGAGAGACTGTCAGTGACACACAGTATGTTCTTCTATATATGGAGAGACTGTCAGTGACAAACAGTATGTTCTTCTATATATAGAGAGACTGTCAGTGACACACAGTATGTTCTTCTATATATAGAGAGACTGTCAGTGACACACAGTATGTTCTTCTATATACAGAGAGACTGTCAGTGACACACTATTATAATATATACAGAGAGACGGTCAGTGACACACAGTGTATTATAATATACACGGAGACTGTCAGTGACATAGAGTTTATTATAATATACACAGAGACTGTCAGTGACACACAGTGTATTATGATATATACACAGACTGTCAGTGACACACCGTGTATTCATATATATAGAGAGGTTGTCAGTGACACACAGTGGATTATAATATATACAGAGAGACTGTGAGTGACACACAGTGTATTATAATATACACAGGGAGACTGTCAGTGACACACACTGTATTATAATATATCCAGAGAGACTGTCAGTGACACACAGTGTATTATAATATATACAGAGAGACGGTCAGTGACACACAGTGTATTATAATATACACAGAGACTGTCAGTGACATATAGTGTATTATGATATATATACAGAATGTCAGTGACACACAGTGTATTATAATATACACAGGGACTGCCAGTGACGCACAGTGTATTATAATATATACAGAGACTGTCAGTGAAACACCTTGTCTTATAAAATATACAGAGAGACTGTCAATGACACACATTGTATTATAATATACACAGAGACTGTCAGTGACACACAGTGTATTATAATATATACAGAGAGACTGTCAGTGACACACTGTATTATAATACTTACAGTGAGACTGTCAGTGACACACAGTGTGTTATAATATATACAGAGAGACTGTCAGTGACACACAGTGTATTATAATATATACAGAGCGACTGTCAGTGACACACAGTTTATTATAATATACACAGAGTCTGACAGTGACACACAGTGTATTATAATATATACAGAGAGACTATCAGTGACACACTATTATAATACTTATAGAGAGACAGTCAGTGACACACAGTGTATTATAATATATACAGAGGGACAGTCAGTGACACACAGTGTATTATAATATATACAGAGAGACAGTCAGTGACACACAGTGCATTAAAACAGATACAGAGAGCCTGCCAGTGATACACAGTGTATTATAATAGATACAGAGAATCTGTTAGTGACACACAGTGTATTATAATATATACAGAGACCTACAGTGACACACAGTGTATTATAATATATACAGAGACTTAAAGTGACACACAGTGTATTATAAGATATACAGAGAGACTGTCAGTGACACACAGTGTTTCATAATATATACAGACAGACTGTCAGTGACACACAGTGTTTCATAATATATACAGACAGACTGTCAGTGACACACAGTGTATTCGCATATATACAGAGGGACTGTCAGTGACACACAGTGTAGTATAATATATATAGAGAGACTGTCAGTGACACACAGTGTTTTATATTATATCCAGAGACTGTCAATGACATACAGTGTATAATATACAGAGACTGATAGTGACACACAGTGTATTATAATATATACAGAGACTTACAGTGACACACAGTGTTTTATAATATATACAGAGACCTACAGTGACACACAGTGTATTATAATATATACAGAGACTTAAAGTGACACACAGTGTATTATAATATATATAGAGACAGTCAGTGAAACACAGTGTATTATAAGATATACAGAGAGACTGTCAGTGACACACAGTGTTTCATAATATATACAGACAGACTGTCAGTGACACACATTGTTTCATAATATATACAGACAGACTGTCAGTGACACACAGTGTATTCGCATATATACAGAGGGACTGTCAGTGACACACAGTGTAGTATAATATATATAGAGAGACTGTCAGTGACACACAGTGTTTTATATTATATCCAGAGACTGTCAATGACATACAGTGTATAATAGATACAGAGAATCTGTTAGTGACACACAGTGTATTATAATATATACAGAGACCTACAGTGACACACAGTGTATTATAATATATACAGAGACTTAAAGTGACACACAGTGTATTATAATATATATAGAGACAGTCAGTGAAACACAGTGTATTATAAGATATACAGAGAGACTGTCAGTGACACACAGTGTTTCATAATATATACAGACAGACTGTCAGTGACACACAGTGTTTCATAATATATACAGACAGACTGTCAGTGACACACAGTGTATTCGCATATATACAGAGGGACTGTCAGTGACACACAGTGTAGTATAATATATATAGAGAGACTGTCAGTGACACACAGTGTTTTATATTATATCCAGAGACTGTCAATGACATACAGTGTATAATATACAGAGACTGATAGTGACACACAGTGTATTATAATATATACAGAGACTTACAGTGACACACAGTGTTTTATAATATATACAGAGACTGTCAATGACACACAGTGTATTATATACAGAGACTGACAGTGACACACAGTGTATTATAATATATACAGAGTGACTGTCAGGGACACACAGTGCATTATAATAGATACAGAGAGACTGCCAGTGATACACAGTGTATTATAATACAGACAGAGAATCTGTCAGTGACACGCAGTGCATTATAATATATACAGAGACTTACAGTGACACACAGTGTTTTATAATATATACAGAGACTGTCAATGACACACAGTGTATTATATACAGAGACTGATAGTGACACACTGTATTATAATATATACAGAGCGACTGTCAGGGACACAGAGTGCATTAAAATAGATACAGAGAGACTGCCAGTGAAACACTGTATTATAATAGAAACAGAGAATCTGTCAGTGACACACAGTGTATTATAATATATACAGAGCGACTGTCAGTGACACACTGTATTATAATATATACAGGGAGACATTCAGTGACACACAGTGTATTATTATGTATACAGAGACTTACAGTGACACACAGTGATTTATAATATATACAGAGACTTACAGTGACACACAGTGTATTATAATATATATAGAGACAGTCAGTTAAACACTGTATTATAAGATATACAGAGAGACTGTCAGTGACACACAGTGTTTCATAATATATACAGACAGACTGTCAGTGACACACCGTGTATTCGTATATGTACAGACGGACTGTCAGTGACACACAGTGTATTATAATATACACAGAGACTGTCAGTGACACACAGTGTATTATAATCTACAGAGAGACTGTCAGTGACACACAGTGTATTATAATATACACAGGGACTGTTTGTGACACACAGTGTATTATAATATATACAGAGACTGTCAGTGACACACCCTGTCTTATAAAATATACAGAGAGACTATCAGTGACACACAGTGGATTATAATATATACAGAGAGACTGTCAGTGACACACAGTGGATTATAAAATATACAGAGAGACTGTCAGTGACACGCAGTGTATTATAATATATACAGAGAGACTGTCAGTGTCACACAGTGTATTATAGTATATACAGAGACTGTCAGTGACACACAGTGTATTATAATATATACAGAGAGACTGTCAGTGTCACACAGTGTATTATAGTATATACAGAGACTGTCAGTGACACACACTGTATTTTAATATATCCAGAGAGACTGTCAGTGACACACAGTGTATTATAATATACACAGAGACTGTCAGTGACACACAGTGTATTATGATATATACACAGACTGTCAGTGACACACAGTGTATTGATATAAATAGAGAGACTGTCAGTGACACACAGCGTATTATAATATACACAGGGACTGTCAGTGACATACAGTGTATTATAATATATACAGAGGGACTGTTGGTGACACATAGTATGTTCTTCTATATATAGAGAGACTGTCAGTGACACACAGTATGTTCTTCTATATATAGAGAGACTGTCAGTGACACACAGTATGTTCTTCTATATATAGAGAGACTGTCAGTGACACACAGTATGTTCTTCTATATATAGAGAGACTGTCAGTGACACACAGTATGTTCTTCTATATATGGAGAGACTGTCAGTGACAAACAGTATGTTCTTCTATATATAGAGAGACTGTCAGTGACACACAGTATGTTCTTCTATATATAGAGAGACTGTCAGTGACACACAGTATGTTCTTCTATATACAGAGAGACTGTCAGTGACACACTATTATAATATATACAGAGAGACGGTCAGTGACACACAGTGTATTATAATATACACGGAGACTGTCAGTGACATAGAGTTTATTATAATATACACAGAGACTGTCAGTGACACACAGTGTATTATGATATATACACAGACTGTCAGTGACACACCGTGTATTCATATATATAGAGAGGTTGTCAGTGACACACAGTGGATTATAATATATACAGAGAGACTGTGAGTGACACACAGTGTATTATAATATACACAGGGAGACTGTCAGTGACACACACTGTATTATAATATATCCAGAGAGACTGTCAGTGACACACAGTGTATTATAATATATACAGAGAGACGGTCAGTGACACACAGTGTATTATAATATACACAGAGACTGTCAGTGACATATAGTGTATTATGATATATATACAGAATGTCAGTGACACACAGTGTATTCATATATATAGAGAGACTGTCAGTGACACACAGTGTATTATAATATATACAGAGACTGTCAGTGACACACAGTGTATTATAATATATACAGAGACTGTCAGTGACACACCTTGTCTTATAAAATATACAGAGAGACTGTCAATGACACACATTGTATTATAATATACACAGAGACTGTCAGTGACACACAGTGTATTATAATATATACAGAGAGACTGTCAGTGACACACTGTATTATAATACTTACAGTGAGACTGTCAGTGACACACAGTGTGTTATAATATATACAGAGAGACTGTCAGTGACACACAGTGTATTATAATATATACAGAGCGACTGTCAGTGACACACAGTTTATTATAATATACACAGAGTCTGACAGTGACACACAGTGTATTATAATATATACAGAGAGACTATCAGTGACACACTATTATAATACTTATAGAGAGACAGTCAGTGACACACAGTGTATTATAATATATACAGAGGGACAGTCAGTGACACACAGTGTATTATAATATATACAGAGAGACAGTCAGTGACACACAGTGCATTAAAACAGATACAGAGAGCCTGCCAGTGATACACAGTGTATTATAATAGATACAGAGAATCTGTTAGTGACACACAGTGTATTATAATATATACAGAGACACTGTCATTGACACACAGTGTATTATAATATATACAGAGACCTACAGTGACACACAGTGTATTATAATATATACAGAGACTTAAAGTGACACACAGTGTATTATAATATATATAGAGACAGTCAGTGAAACACAGTGTATTATAAGATATACAGAGAGACTGTCAGTGACACACAGTGTTTCATAATATATACAGACAGACTGTCAGTGACACACAGTGTTTCATAATATATACAGACAGACTGTCAGTGACACACAGTGTATTCGCATATATACAGAGGGACTGTCAGTGACACACAGTGTAGTATAATATATATAGAGAGACTGTCAGTGACACACAGTGTTTTATATTATATCCAGAGACTGTCAATGACATACAGTGTATAATATACAGAGACTGATAGTGACACACAGTGTATTATAATATATACAGAGACTTACAGTGACACACAGTGTTTTATAATATATACAGAGACTGTCAATGACACACAGTGTATTATATACAGAGACTGACAGTGGCACACAGTGTATTATAATATATACAGAGTGACTGTCAGGGACACACAGTGCATTATAATAGATACAGAGAGACTGCCAGTGATACACAGTGTATTATAATACAGACAGAGAATCTGTCAGTGACACGCAGTGCATTATAATATATAAAGAAGGCCTGTCAGCGACACACAGTGTGTTATAATATATACAGAGACTTACAGTGACACACAGTGTTTTATAATATATACAGAGACTGTCAATGACACACAGTGTATTATAATATATACAGAGACTGATAGTGACACACTGTATTATAATATATACAGAGCGACTGTCAGGGACACAGAGTGCATTAAAATAGATACAGAGAGACTGCCAGTGAAACACTGTATTATAATAGAAACAGAGAATCTGTCAGTGACACACAGTGTATTATAATATATACAGAGCGACTGTCAGTGACACACTGTATTATAATATATACAGGGAGACATTCAGTGACACACAGTGTATTATTATGTATACAGAGACTTACAGTGACACACAGTGATTTATAATATATACAGAGACTTACAGTGACACACAGTGTATTATAATATATATAGAGACAGTCAGTTAAACACTGTATTATAAGATATACAGAGAGACTGTCAGTGACACACAGTGTTTCATAATATATACAGACAGACTGTCAGTGACACACCGTGTATTCGTATATGTACAGACGGACTGTCAGTGACACACAGTGTAGTATAATATATACAGAGAGACTGTAAGTGACACACAGTGTTTTATAATATATTCAGAGACTGTCAATGACACACAGTGTATTATATACAGAGACTGATAGTGACACACAGTGCATTATAATATATACGGAGACTTACAGTGACACACAGTGTTTTATAACATATACAGAGACTGTCAATGACACACAGTGTATTATATACAGAGACTGACAGTGACACACAGTATATTATAATATATACAGAGTGACTGTCAGGGACACACAGTGCATTATAATAGATACAGAGAGACTGCCAGTGATACACAGTGTATTATAATAGATACAGAGAATCTGTCAGTGACACACAGTGTATTATAATATATACAGAAGGCCTGTCAGCGACACACAGTGTGTTATAATATATACAGAGACTGTCAATGACACACAGTGTATTATATACAGAGACTGATAGTGACACACAGTGTATTATAATAAATACAGAGCGACTGTCAGGGACACACAGTGCATTAAAATAGATACAGAGAGACTGCCAGTGATACACAGTGTATTATAATAGATACAGAGAATCTGTCAGTGACACACAGTGTATTATAATATACACAGAGACAGTCCGTGACACACAGTGTATTGTGATATATAAACAGACTGTCAGTGACACACCCTGCATTAGAATATATACAGAAGGCCTGTCAGCGACACACAGTGTATTACAATATTTACAGAGACTTACAGTGACACACATTGCTTTAATATATATAGAGAGACCGTCAGTGACACACAGCGTATTATAATATATACAGTGACTGTCAGTGACGCACAGTGTATTATAATATATACAGAGACTGTCAGTGATACACAGTTTATTATAATATATACAGAGAGACTGTCAGTGACACACAGTGTATTATAATATATACAGAGAGACTGTCAGTGACACACAGTGTAGTATAATATATACAGAGAGACTGTCAGTGACACACAGTGTATTATAATATATATAGAGAGACTGTCAGTGACACACAGTGTATTATAATATATACAGAGGGACTGTCAATGACACACAGTGTATTATAATAGATACAGAGAAACTTACAGTGACACACAGTGTATTATAATATTTACAGAGAGAATGTCAGTGACACACTGTATTATAATATATACAGAGAGACTGTCAGTGACACACAGTGTATTATAATATATGTAGAGAGACTGTCAGTGACACACAGTGTATTATAATATATACAGAGAGACTGTCAGTGACACACAGTGTATTAAAATACATAATGATAGAATGTAAGTGACACACAGTGGATTATAATATATACAGTGAGACTGTCAGCGAAACACAATGTATTCTAATGTATACAGAGACTGTCAGTGACACACAGTGTAGTATAATATATACAGAGAGAATTTCAGTGACACACAGTGTATTATAACACGTAATGATAGAATGTAAGTGACACACAGTGGATTATAGTATATACAGTGAGATTGTCAGCGAAACACAATGTATTCTAATGTATACAGAGACTGTCAGTGGCACACAGTGTATTATAATATATACAGAGAGAATTTCAGTGACACACAGTGTATTATAATATATACAGAGAGACTGTCAGTGACACACAGTGTGTTATAATATATACAGAGAGACTGTCAGTGACACACAGTGTGTTATAATATATACAGAGAGATTGTGAGTGACACACAGTGTATTATAATATATACAGAGAGACTGTCAGTGACACACAGTGTGTTATAATATATGCAGAGAAACTGTCAGTGACACACAGTGTATTCTCATATATACAGAGAGAATGTCAGTGACACACAGTGTATTATAATATATACAGAGGGACTGTCAGTGACACACAGTGTTTTATCATCTATCTCGAGAATTTGTCAGTGACACACAGTGTATTATAATAATAACAGAGATAATGTTCGTGACACATAGTGTATTATAATATATACAGAGACTGTCAGTGACACACAGTGTATTATAATATATACAGAGAGACTGTCAGTGACACACAGTGTGTTATAATATATACAGAGAGACTGTCAGTGACACACAGTGTGTAATACTATTCATAGAGAGGCTGGCAGAGACGCACAGTGTATTATAATATTTACAGAGACTGTCAGTGACACACAGTGTATTATAATATATACAGAGAGACTCTCAATGACACACAGTCCATTATAATATATACAGAGGCTGTCAGTAACAGACAGTGTATTCTAAAATATGCAGAGAATGTCAGTGACGCAAAGTGTATTATAATATATACAGAGACTGTCAGTGACACACAGTGTATTATAATATATACAGAGAGATTGTGAGTGATACACCGTGTATTATAATATACACAGAGAGACTGTCAGTGACACACAGTGTTATAATATATGCAGAGAAACTGTCAGTGACACACAATGTATTATAATATATCCAGAGAGACTGTCAGTGACACACAGTGTATTATAATATATACAGTGAGACATTCAGTGACACGCAGTGTATTATTATATATACAGAGACTTACAGTGACACACTGTGTATTATAATATATACAGAGACTTACAGTGACACACAGTGTATTATAATATATATAGAGACTGTCAGTGAAACACAGTGTATTATAAGATATACAGAGAGACTGTCAGTTACACACAGTGTTTCATAATTGATACAGAGAGACTGTCAGTGACACACAGTGTATTTTAATATATACAGAGAGACTGTAAGTGACACACAGTGGATTATAGTATATGCAGACTGTCAGTGACACACAGTGTATTATAATATATACAGATACTGTCAGTGACACACAGTGGATTATAATATATGCAGAGACTGTCCCGACACACAGTGTATTAATATATATAGAGAGACTGTCAGTGACACACAGTGTATTGTATGAGACACAGAGACCGTCAGTGACACACAGCGTATTATAATATATACAGAGACTGTCGTTGACACACAGTGTATTATAGTATACACAGGGACTGCCAGTGACACACAGTGTATTATAATATATAAAGAGTGCCTGTCAGTGACACACAGTGTGTTATAATATACACAGAGACAGTCCGTGACACACAGTGTATTATGATATATAAACAGACTGTCAGTGACACATCCTGCATTAGAATATATACAGAAGGCCTGTCAGCGACACACAGTGTATTACAATATTTACAGAGACTTCCAGTGACACACATTGCTTTAATATATATAGAGAGACCGTCAGTGACACACAGCGTATTATAATATATACAGTGACTGTCAGTGACACACAGTATATTATAATATATACAGAGACTGTCAGTGATACACAGTTTATTATAATATATACAGAGAGACTGTCAGTGACACACAGTGTAGTATAATATATACAGAGAGACTGTCAGTGACACACAGTGTATTATAATATATATAGAGAGACTGTCAGTGACACACAGTGGATTATAATATATACAGAGAGCCTGTCAGTAACTCACAGTGTCTTATAATATATACAGAGAGATTGTGAGTGATACACCGTGTATTATAATATACACAGAGAGACTGTCAGTGACACACAGTGTTATAATATATGCAGAGAAACTGTCAGTGACACACAATGTATTATAATATATACAGAGAGACTGTCAGTGACACACAGTGTATTATAATATATACAGTGAGACATTCAGTGACACGCAGTGTATTATTATATATACAGAGACTTACAGTGACACACTGTGTATTATAATATATACAGAGACTGTCAGTGACACACAGTGTATTATAATATATATAGAGACTGTCAGTGAAACACAGTGTATTATAAGATATACAGAGAGACTGTCAGTTACACACAGTGTTTCATAATTGATACAGAGAGACTGTCAGTGACACACAGTGTATTATAATATATACAGAGACTGTCAGTGACACACAGTGTATTATAATATATACAGAGACTGTCTGTGACACACAGTGTATTATAATATATACAGAGAGACTGTAAGTGACACACAGTGGATTATATTATATGCAGACTGTCAGTGACACACAGTGTATTATAATATATACAGAGAGACTGTCAGTGACACACAGTGTATTATAATATATACAGAGACTGTCTGTGACACACAGTGTATTATAATATATACAGAGAGACTGTCAGTGACACACAGTGTATTATAATATATACAGAGACTGTCAGTGACACACAGTGTAGTATAATATATACAGAGAGCCTGTCAGTAACTCACAGTGTATTATAATATATACAGAGAGACTGTAAGTGACACACAGTGAATTATATTATATGCAGAGTGTCAGTGACACACAGTGTATTATAATATATACAGAGAGACTGTAAGTGACACACAGTGAATTATATTATATGCAGACTGTCAGTGACACACAGTGTAGTATAATATATACAGAGAGACTGTCAGTGACACACAGTGTATTATAATATATACAGAGAGACTGTAAGTGACACACAGTGAATTATATTATATGCAGACTGTCAGTGACACACAGTGTATTATAATATATACAGAGAGACTGTCAGTGACACACAGTGTATTATAATATATACAGAGAGACTGTCAGTGACACACAGTGTATTATAATATATATAGAGAGAATGTCAGTGACACACAGTGTCTTATAATATATACAGAGGGACTGTCAATGACACACAGTGTATTATAATAGATACAGAGAAACTTACAGTGACACACAGTGTATTATAATATTTACAGAGAGAATGTCAGTGACACACTGTATTATAATATATACAGAGAGACTGTCAGTGACACACAGTGTATTATAATATATGTAGACTGTCAGTGACACACAATGTATTATCATCTATATGGAGAGACTGTCAGTGACACACAGTGTATTATAATATATACAGAGAGACTGTCAGTGACACACAGTGTATTAAAATACATAATGATAGAATGTAAGTGACACACAGTGGATTATAATATATACAGTGAGACTGTCAGCGAAACACAATGTATTCTAATGTATACAGAGACTATCAGTGACACACAGTGTAGTATAATATATACAGAGAGAATTTCAGTGACACACAGTGTATTATAATACGTAATGATAGAATGTAAGTGACACACAGTGGATTATAATATATACAGTGAGATTGTCAGCGAAACACAATGTATTCTAATGTATACAGAGACTGTCAGTGGCACACAGTGTATTATAATATATACAGAGAGAATTTCAGTGACACACAGTGTATTATAATACATAATGATAGAATGTAAGTGACACACAGTGTATTATAATATATACAGAGAGATTGTGAGTGTCACACAGTGTATTATAATATATACAGAGAGTCTGTCAGTGACACACAGTGTGTTATAATATATGCAGATAAACTGTCAGTGACACACAGTGTATTCTCATATATACAGAGAGAATGTCAGTGACACACAGTGTATTATCATCTATCTCGAGAATTTGTCAGTGACACACAGTGTATTATAATAATAACAGAGATAATGTTCGTGACACATAGTGTATTATAATATATACAGAGACTGTCAGTGACACACAGTGTGTTATACTACATACACAGAGAGAATGTCAGTGACACACAGTGTATTATAATACATACAGAGACTGTCAGTGACCCACAGTGTATTATACAACATACAAAGAGAGACTGTCAGTGACACACAGTGCACTATAAAATATAAAGAGAGAATGTCAGTGACACACAGTATATTGTAATACATAATGATGCAATGTGAGTGACACACAGTATATTATAATATATACAGTGAGACTGTCAGCGACAGTGTCTTATAATATATACAGAGAGACTGTCAGCGAAACACATTGTATTCTAATGTATACAGAGACTGTCAGTGACACTCAGTGTATTATAATATATACAGAGAGACAGTCAGTGACACACAGTGTCTTATAATATATACAGAGAGACTGTCAGTGACACACAGTGTGTTATAATATAGGCAGAGGAACTGTCAGTGACACACAATGTATCATAATATATACAGAGAGAATGTCAGTGACACACTGTATTATGATATATACAGAGAGACTTACAGTGACACACAGTGTCTTATAATATATACTGAGGGACTGTCAGTGACACACAGTGTATTCTCATATATACAGAGAGACTGTCAGTGACACACAGTGTATTATAATATATACAGAGAGACTGTCAGTGACACACTGTGTATTTTAATATATACAGAGAGACTGTCAGTGACACACAGTGTATTATAATATATACTGAGGGACTGTCAGTGACACACTGTGTATTTTAATATATACAGAGAGACTGTCAGTGACACACAGTGTATTATAATATATACAGAGAGACAGTCAGTGACACACAGTGTATTATAATTTATATAGAGAGACTGTCAGTGACACACAGTGCATTATAATACATACAGGGTGACTTTCAGTGACACACAGTCTATTATAATATACACTGAGACTGTCAGTGACACACAGTGTATTATCACATATGCAGTGAGTGTTAGTGACAGACAGTGTATATTATTACATGCAGAGGGACACACAGTGTATTATAATGTAGACAGAGAGAATGTCAGTGACACACAGTGGATTATAATATATACAGAGAGACTGTCAGCGAAACACAATGTATTCTAATGTATACAGAGACTGTCAGTGACACACAGTGTATTATAATATATACAGAGAGACTGTCAGTGACACACACTGTGTTATAATATATACAGAGAGACTGTCAGTGACACACAGTGTATTATAATATATACAGAGAGACTCTCAATGATACACAGTCCATTATAATATTTACAGAGGCTGTCAGTAACAGACAGTGTATTCTAAAATATGCAGAGAATGTCAGTGACGCAAAGTGTATTATAATATATACAGAGACTGTCAGTGACACACAGTGCATTATAATATTTACAGGGATACTGTCAGTGACACACAGTGTATTATAATATATACAGAGAGATTGTGAGTGATACACCGTGTATTATAATATACACAGAGAGACTGTCAGTGACACACAGTGTTATAATATATGCAGAGAAACTGTCAGTGACACACAATGTATTATAATATATACAGAGACTGTCAGTGACACACAGTGTATTATAATATATACAGAGAGACTGTCAGTGACACACAGTGTATTCTCATATATACAGAGAGACTATCAGTGACACACAGTATATTATCACCTATATAGAGAGAATGTCAGTGACACACAGTGTATTATAATAGAGACAGAGATACTGTTAGTGACACACAGTGTATTATAATTTATACAGAGAGACTGTCAGTGACACACAGTGTATTATAATAGAGACAGAGATACTGTTAGTGACACACAGTGTATTATATTATATACAGAGAGTCTGTCAGTGACACACAGTGTATTATAATTTATACAGAGAGACTGTCAGTGACACACAGTGTATTTTAATATATACAGAGACTGTCAGTGACACACTATTATACTACATACACAGAGAGACTGTCAGTGACACACAGTGTACTATAATATATAAAGAGAGAATGTCAGTGACACACAGTGTATTATAACACATAATGATACAATGTCAGTGACACACAGTGTATTATAATATATACAGTGAGACTGTCAGCGAAGTGTATTATAATATATACAGAGAGACTGTCAGCGAAACACAATGTATTCTAATGTATACAGAGACTGTCAGTGACACACAGTGTGTACTACTATTCATAGAGAGGCTGTCACAGACGCACAGTGTATTATAATATATACAGAGAGACTGTCAGTGACACACAGTGTATTATGATATATACACAGACTGTAGGGTGACACACCGTGTATTATAATATATACCGAGACTGTAAGTGACTCAGTGTATTGTAATATATACAGAAACTGTCAGTGACACACAGTGTATTATAATATATACAGAGACTGTCAATGACACACAGTGTATTATAATATATACAGAGACTGTCAGTGGCACACAGTGTATTATAATGTATACAGAGAGACTGTCAGTAACAGGCAGTTTATATTATTATATGCAGAGAGACACACAGTGTATTATAATGTATACAGATTGAACTGTAAGTGTCACACCGTTTATTATACAATATACAGACTGTCAGTGACACACAATGTATTACAATATATACAGAGTGACTGTCAGAGACACACAGTTTGTTATAATACCGACAGAGGGACGGTCAGTGACACAGTGTATTATAATATATACAGAGCGACTGTCAGTGACACACAGTGTATTATAATATATAAAGAGAGACTGTCAGTGACACACAGTGTATTATAATATTTGCAGCGAGAATGTCAGTGACACACAATTATAATATATACAGAGAGACTGTCAGTGACACACAGTGTACTATAATATATACAGTGAGACTGTCAGTTACACAGAGTGTATTATAATATATAAAGAGAAAATGTCAGTGACACACAGTGTATTTTAGTACATACAGAGCGACTGTCAGTGACACACAGTGTATGATAATATACACAGAGACTGTCAGTGACACACAGTGTATTATAATATATACATAGAGACTGTCAGTGACACATAGTGTATTATAATACATACAGAGCGACTGTCAGTGACACACAGTGTATTATAATATACACAGGAACTGTCAGTAACACACAGTGTATTATAATATATGCAGAGACTGTCAATGATACACAGTGCATTATAATACATACAGGGTGACTGTCAGTGACACACAGTGTATTATAATATACACAGAGACAGTTAGTGACACACAGTGTTTTATAATATATACATAGAGACTGTCAGTGTCACACAGTGTATTATATTATATACAGAAAGGCACACAGTGTATTATGATATATACAGAGGGACTGTCAGTGACACACAGTGTATTTTAATATATACAGAGAGACTGTCAGTGACACACAGTGTATTATCATCTATCTCGAGAATTTGTCAGTGACACACAGTGTATTATAATATATGCAGAGACTGTCAGTGATACACAGTGCATTATAATACATACAGAGTGACTGTCAGTGACACACAGTGTACTATAATATACACAGAGACTGTCAGTGACACACAGTGTATTATAACATATACAGTGAGTGTCAGTAACAGACAGTGTATATTATTATATGCAGAGAGACACACAGTGTATTATAATGTAAACAGAGAGAATTGTAAGTCTCACACCGTTTATTATAATATGTACAGACAGCCAGTGACACACAGTGCATTGGAATATATACAGAGCGACTGTCAGAGACACACAGATTGTTATAATATCGACAGAGGGACGGTCAGTGACACAGTGTATTATAATATACACAGAGCGACTGTCAGAGTCACACAGTGTTTGATAACATTTAAAGAGACAGCCTGTCAGTGACACACGGTGTACTATTATATATACAGAGACTGTCAGTGACACACAGTGTATTATAATATATACAGAGACTGTCAGTGACACACCGTGTATTATAATATATACAGAGACTGGCAGTGACACACAGTGTATTATAAAATATACAGAGAAACTGTCAGATACACACATTGGATTATAATATATACAGAGAAACTGTCAGTTACACACAGTCTATTATAATATATTCAGAGAGAATGTCAGTGACACGCAGTGTATTATAATATATACAGAGAGAATGTCAGTGACACACAGTGTATTCTCTTCTGTACAGAGAGACTGTCAGTGACACACAGTGTATTATAATATATACAGAGAAATAGTCAGTGACACACAGTGTATTTTAATATATACAGAGACTGTCAGTGACACACATTGTATTATAATATATTCAGAGAGACTGAGTGACACACAGTGTATTATAATACTTACAGAGATACTGTCAGTGACACACAGTGCATTATAATATATACAGAGAACCTGTCAGTAACATGCAGTGTATTATAATATATACAGAGGGACTGTCAGTGACACACAGTGTATTATAATATATACAGTGAGACTGTCAGCGACAGTGTATTATAATATTTACAGAGAGACTGTCAGTGACACACAGTGTATTATAATATATTCAGAGAGACTGAGTGACACACAGTGTATTATAATACTTACAGAGATACTGTCAGTGACACACAGTGCATTATAATATATACAGAGAACCTGTCAGTAACATGCAGTGTATTATAATATATACAGAGGGACTGTCAGTGACACACAGTGTATTATAATATATACAGTGAGACTGTCAGCGACAGTGTATTATAATATTTACAGAGAGACTGTCAGTGACACACAGTGTATTATAATATATACAGAGAGACTGTCAGTGACACACAGTGTGTGATAATATATGCAGAGAGAATGTCAGTGACACACAGTGTATTCTAATACATAATGATAGAATGTGAGTGACACAGATGTATTATAATATATACAGTGAGACTGTCAGCGAAACACAATGTATTCTAATGTATACAGAGACTGTGTAATACTATTTAAGTAGAGGCTGTCAGTGACACACAGTGTATTATAATATATACAGAGAGACTGGCAGTGACACACAGTGTATTCTCATATATACAGAGAGACTGTCAATGACACACAGTGTGTTATATTATATACAGAGAGACTGTCAGTGACACACAGTGTGTTATATTATATACAGAGAGACTGTCAGTGACACACAGTGTATTATAATATATAGAGAGAGACTGTCAGTGACACACAGTGTGTTATATTATATACAGAGAGACTGTCAGTGACACACAGTGTATTATAATATATACAGAGACTGTCAGTGACACACAGTGTATTATAATATATTCAGAGAGACTGACTGTGACACACAATGTATTATAATATATACAGAGAGACTGTCAGTGACACACAGTGTATTATAATATATACAGAGAGACTGTCAGTGACACACAGTGTATTATAATATATACAGTGAGACATTCAGTGACACGCAGTGTATTATTATATATACAGAGACTTACAGTGACACACTGTGTATTATAATATATACAGAGACTTACAGTGACACACAGTGTATTATAATATATATAGAGACTGTCAGTGAAACACAGTGTATTATAAGATATACAGAGAGACTGTCAGTTACACACAGTGTTTCATAATAGATACAGAGAGACTGTCAGTGACACACAGTGTATTATAATATATACAGAGAGACTGTATGTGACACACAGTGGATTATAGTATATGCAGACTGTCAGTGACACACAGTGTATTATAATATATAGAGATACTGTCAGTGACACACAGTGGATTATAATATATGCAGAGACTGTCCCGACACACAGTGTATTAATATATATAGAGAGACTGTCAGTGACACACAGTGTATTGTATGAGACACAGAGACCGTCAGTGACACACAGCGTATTATAATATATACAGAGACTGCCAGTGACACACAGTGTATTATAATATATAAAGAGTGCCTGTCAGTGACACACAGTGTATTATAATATATACAGAGACAGTCCGTGACACACAGTGTATTATGATATATAAACAGACTGTCAGTGACACACCCTGCATTAGAATATATACAGAAGGCCTGTCAGCGACACACAGTGTATTACAATATTTACAGAGACTTACAGTGACACACATTGCTTTAATATATATAGAGAGACCGTCAGTGACACACAGCGTATTATAATATATACAGTGACTGTCAGTGACACACAGTGTATTATAATATATACAGAGACTGTCAGTGATACACAGTTTATTATAATATATACAGAGAGACTGTCAGTGACACACTGTATGTGATACACAGTGTAGTATAATATATACAGAGAGACTGTCAGTGACACACAGTATATTATAATATATACAGAGAGACTGTCAGTGACACACAGTGTATTATAATATATACAGAGAGACTGTCAGCGAAACACAATGTATTCTAATGTATACAGAGACTGTCAGTGACACACAGTGTGTAATACTATTTAAGTAGAGGCTGTCAGTGACACACAGTGTATTATAATATATACACAGAGACTGTCAGTGACACACAGTGTATTATAATATATACAGAGAGACTGTCAGTGACACACAGTGTATTATAATATATACAGAGAGACTGTCAGTGACACACTGTATGTTATAATATATGCAGAGAAACTGTCAGTGACACACAGTGTATTATAATATATAGAGAGAGAATGTCAGTGACACACTTTGTTATAATATATAAAGAGAGACTTAGAGTGACACACAGTGTATTATAATATATACAGAGAGACTGGCAGTGACACACAGTGTATTATAATATATGCAGAGAAAATGTCAGTGACACACAGTGTATTATAATATATACAGTGAGAATGTCAGTGACACACAGTGAATTATAATATATACAGCGACTGTCAATGACACACAGTGTATTATAATATATACAGAGAGACTGACTGTGACACACAATGTATTATAATATATACAGAGAGACTGTCAGTGACACACAGTGTATTTTAATATATACAGAGACTGTCAGTGACACACAGTGTATTATAATATATTCAGAGAGACTGTGAGTGACACACAGTGCATTATAATATATACAGAGAAACTGTCAGTAACATGCAGTGAATTATAATATATACAGAGGGACTGTCAGTGACACACAGTGTATTATAATATGTACAGAGAGAATGTCAGTGACACACTGTATTACAATATATACAGAGAGACTGTCAGTGACACACAGTGTATTATAATATATACAGAGAGACTGTCAGTGACACACAGTGTATTATAATATATACAGAGTCTCTGTCAGTGACACACAGTGTATTATAAAATATAAAGAGAGACTGTCAGCGACAGTGTCTTATAATATATACAGAGAGACTGTCAGCGAAACACAATGTATCATCTACATAGAGAGAATGTCAGTGACACACTGTATTATAATGTGTACAGAGACTGTCAGTGACACACAGTGTATTGTATTATATACAGAGGGAATATCAGTGACGCACTGTATTATAATATATACAGGGAGACTTACAGTGACACACAGTGTATTATAATATATACAGAGAGACTGTCAGTGACACACTGCATTATAATATATGCAGAGAGACTGTCAGTGACACACAGTGCATTATAATGTATACAGAGAGACTGTCAGTGACACACAGTATATTATCATCTATATAGAGAGAATGGCAGTGACACACAGTGTTTAATAATTACAGAGATACCGTTAGTGACACACAGTGTATTATAATATATACAGAGAGACTGTCAGTGACACACAGTGTATTATCATCTATATAGAGAGAGTGTCAGTGACACACAGTGTATTATAATACTTACAGAGATCCTGTTAGTGACACACAGTGTATTATAATATATACAGAGACTGTCAGTGACACACAGTGTATTATAATATATAAAGAGAGAATGTCAGTGACACACAGTGTATTATAATACATAATGATAGAATGTGAGTGACACACAGTGTATTATAATATATACAGAGAGACTGTCCGTGACACACAGTGTACTATAATATATACAGAGAGAGTGTCAGTGACACACAGTGTATTATAATACATACAGAGACTGTCAGTGACACACAGTGTATTATACTACATACACAGAGAGACTGTCCGTGACACACTGTGTATTATAATATATACAGAGAGAATGTCAGTGACACACTATTATAATATATACAGAGAGACTGTCAGTGACACACAGTGTATTATAATATATACAGAGAGCCTGTCAGTAACACACAGTGCATTATAATATGTACAGAGAGACTGTCAGTGACACACAGTATATTATCATCTATATCGAGAGAATGGCAGTGACACACAGTGTATTATAATTACAGAGATACCGTTAGTGACACACAGTGTATTATAATATATACAGAGAGACTGTCAGTGACACACAGTGTATTATCATCTATATAGAGAGAGTGTCAGTGACACACAGTGTATTATAATACTTACAGAGATCCTGTTAGTGACACACAGTGTATTATAATATATACAGAGACTGTCAGTGACACACAGTGTATTATAATATATAAAGAGAGAATGTCAGTGACACACAGTGTATTATAATACATAATGATAGAATGTGAGTGACACACAGTGTATTATAATATATACAGAGAGACTGTCAGTGACACACAGCGTATTATAATATAAACAGTGAGACTGTCAGTGACACACAGTGTATTATAATATATACAGAGAGACTGTCAGTGACACACAGCGTATTATAATATATACAGAGAGACTGTCAGTGACACACAGTGTATTATCATCTATATAGAGAGAATGTCAGTGAAACACAGTGTATTATAATACTTACAGAGAGACTGTCAGTGACACACAGCGTATTATAATATATACAGAGAGACTGTCAGTGACACACAGTGTATTATCATCTATATAGAGAGAATGTCAGTGACACACAGTGTATTATAATACTTACAGAGATACTGTTAGTGACACACAGTGGATTCTAATCTATACAGAGACTGTCAGTGACACACAGTGTATTATAATATATACATAGAGCCTGTCTGTGACACACAGTGTATTATAATACATACAGAGCGACTGTCAGTGACACACAGTGTATTATAATATTTACAAAGACTGTCAGTGACACACAGTGTATTACAATATATACAGAGAGACTGTCAGTGACACACTGTATTAGAATAGATACAGAGCGACTATCAGTGAAATACAGTGTATTATGTGACTGTCAGTGACACACAGTGCATTATGATAAATACAGAGTGACTGTCAGTGTCACACAGTGTATTATAATATAAACAGAGACTGTCAGTGACACAAAGTGTGTTATAATATATACAGAGACTGTCAGTGACACACAGTGTATTATAATATAAACAGAGACTGTCAGTGACACAAAGTGTGTTATAATATATACAGAGACTGTCAGTGACACACAGTGTAGTATAATATACACAGAGACTGTCAGTGACACACAGTGTATTATAATATATACATAGAGTCTGTCTGTGACACACAGTGTATTATGATATATACAGAGACTGTCAGCCACATACAGTGCATTATAATACATACAGAGTGACTGTCAATGACACACAGTGTATTATAATAGACACAGAGACTTTCAGTTACACACAATGTATTATAATATATACAGAGACAGACTGTCAGTGAAACACAGTGTATTATAATATGTACAGACAGACTGTGAGTGACACACAGTGTATTATACTACATACACAGAGAGACTGTCAGTGACACACAGTTTACTATAATATATACAGTGAGACTGTCAGTTACAAAGAGTGTATTATAATATATAAAGAGAGAATGTCAGTGACACAGTGTATTATGATACATAATGATAGAATGTCAGTGACACACCGTGTTTTATAATATTTACAGAGACAGACTGTCAGTGAAACACAGTGTATTATAATATATATAGAGAAACTGTCAGTTACACACAGTCTATTATAATATGTACAGAGAGAATGTCAGTGACACGCAGTGTATTATAATATATATTAGAGAGGTTGTCAGTGACACACAGTGGATTATAATATATACAGAGAGACTGTCAGTGACACACAGTGGATTATAATATATACAGAGAGACTTACAGTGACACACAGTGTATTATAATATATACAGAGAGACTTACAGTGACACACAGTGTATTATAATTTATACAGAGAGACTGTCAATGACACACAGTGTATTCACATATATACTGAGAGACTGTCAGTGACACACAGTGTAGTATAATATATATAGAGAGACTGTCAGTGACACACAGTGTATTATAATATATACAGAGAGACTGTCAATGACACACAGTGTATTATAATATATACAGAGAGACTGTCAGTGACACACAGTGTATTCACATATATACTGAGAGACTGTCAGTGACACACAGTGTAGTATAATATATATAGAGAGACTGTCAGTGACACACAGTGTATTATAATATATACAGAGAGACTGTCAATGACACACAGTGTATTCACATATATACTGAGAGACTGTCAGTGACACACAGTGTATTCTCATATATACAGAGAAACTGTCAGTGACACACAGTGTATTTTAATATATACAGAGAGACTGTTAATGACACACAGTGTATTCACATATATACTGAGAGACTGTCAGTGACACACAGTGTAGTATAATATATATAGAAAGACTGTCAGTGACACACAGTGTATTATAATATATACAGAGAGACTGTCAGTGACACACAGTGTATTATCATCTATATAGAGAGAATGTCAGTGACACACAGTGTATTATAATAGTTACAGAGATACTGTTAGTGACACACAGTGTATAATAATATATACAGAGTGCCAGTCAGTGACACACAGTGTATTATCAGAAATGCAGAGACTGTACGTGACACACAGTGTATTATAATATATACAGAGAGACTGTCAGTGATACACAGTGTATTATAATATATACAGAAGGCCTGTCAGCGACACACAGTGTATTATAATATATACAGAGAGGCTGTCAGTAACACACAGTGTGTTATAATATATCCCGAGAATCCGTCAGTGACACACGGAATATTATAATATTTACAGAGCCTGTCAGTGACACACAGTGTATTATAATAAATACACAAGCTGTCAGTGACTCACAGTGCTTTGTAATATATCCAGAGAGACTGTCAGTGACACACAGTGTATTATAATATTTACGGAGATACTTTAAGTGTCACACAGTGTATTATAATATATACAGAGTCTGTCAGTGACACACAGTGTATTATAATATTTGCAGAGATACTGTCAGTGACGCACAGTGTATTATAATGTATACAGAGTGATGCGCGACAATCAAGCACGAGGTACAAGGCTTCAGCGATTGAAGGCTTTTATTGACAAACAATGGAACTATCTAAACACGAGTACACCATTCCAGACTGGAGGGGTCCCGCCTGAGCAGAGGGTCTTATACCTCTCCCCAGGAGGCGGGGCCCGACCGGGTTGTGACATAACAACATCCACCACAGGTATATTAATCCCACAGTGTAAACACCCTAACCCAACAACATTATAACAACCCCCACAGTGGCAACACCCTAACCCAACAGTAACATTGGAATAACCCCACAGTGGTAACCAACGATGGTTCACCACATTCACCCCTCCTTTAAAAACAAAGGCCGGTGGGGTGCGAAAACAGGTCACATATATACAAAATTCACAAGTCCAGACGGTCTGGAGGACCGCACCGTCGCTGTGATCTCCTCAACACCGGTTGCGACACCGGAGCAGGTGCTTGCGGTGGCGTTCTCTCCAAAACAGCGTCCGGCTGTCCCCTCGAGGACTCACGGGCCGGTTGACCCTGGTGAAGCGGTGGTGCAGGGGATCCTGGAACCTTCTGTGGTGGCGCCGATCTCCGAGTCTCAGGCAAGCTGTACGTGGGAGTATAACTGTTATGCACTGGTCCCGGTGCTGACCGCGCCACGTCTGGGGAAGAAAGAAGTGAAAGGGGGTTCGTGACAGGGGGTATAGGAGCGACAGGAGTTGCTACGTCCCCTGCGGGCGCCAGGTCTCGAATCGAGACCGTGTCCTCTCGCCCGTCAGGATATGCCACATAGGCATACTGAGGGTTGGCGTGGAGGAGTTGGACCGGTTCGACCAAGGGGTCGGACTTGCGGGCCCTCACATGTCGCCGCAGAAGGACGGGTCCTGGGTACGTCAACCAGGCTGGTAAGGATATCCCCGAGGATGACTTCCGAGGGAATGAGAACATCCTCTCGTGGGGAGTAGCATTGGTTGCCGTACACAGGAGGGAGCGAATGGAATGAAGCGCATTTGGAAGGACCTCCTGCCAACGGGAGACTGGAAGGCCCCTGGACTTCAGCGCCAATAGGACAGCCTTCCAGACTGTAGCATTCTCCCTCTCCACCTGTCCGTTACCCCTCGGGTTGTAGCTCGTGGTTCTACTAGAGGCAATCCCGAATGAGAGCAGGAATTGCCTCAAGTCGTTACTCATGAACGACGAGCCCCTGTCGCTATGTATGTAGCAGGGGTACCCGAACAGGGTAAAAAGATCACTGAATGCCTTAATCACTGTGGCAGCCGACGTGTCCGCACAGGGGACAACAAACGGGAACCGGGAGTATTCATCTATGATATTGAGAAAATACACATTCCGGTCCGTTGAGGGAAGGGGGCCCTTAAAATCCACACTCAGCCTCTCGAAGGGGCGAGTGGCCTTGACCAATTGTGCCCGGTCCGGTCGATAAAAGTGCAGTTTGCATTCCGCGCAAATCCGACAGCTTCTCGTTACTGACCTGACATCCTCCACCGAGTAGGGCAGGTTGCGGGCTTTTATGAAGTGGTAGATTCGAGTGACTCCAGGATGGCACAGGTCATTGTGGAGGTCCTTCAAGCGGTCCTCCTGCATGATAGCGCATGTTCCGCGCGAGAGGGCATCCGAGGGCTCATTGAGCTTCCCTGGACGATACATAATATCGTAATTATAGGTGGAGAGCTCAATTCTCCACCGCAAGATCTTATCATTCTTGATCTTGCCCCTCTGCATATTACTGAACATAAACGCCACGGATCGTTGATCCGTGATCAGGGTGAACCGCTTCCCCGCCAGGTAATGGCGCCAGTGTCTGACGGCCTCCACAATGGCCTGAGCCTCCTTCTCCACCGCTGAATGCCGAATTTCGGGACCTTGAAGGGTGCGGGAAAAAAAACGCGACGGGCCTGCCTGCCTGGTTTAGTGTGGCGGCCAGGGCGAAATCCGATGCATCACTTTCCACCTGAAAAGGGATGGATTCATCCACCGCGTGCATCGTGGCTTTCGCAATGTCGCTTTTCAAAACCTTGAAGGCCAATTGGGCCTCCGGCGTGAGTGGGAAGGTCGTGGACTTGATGAGCGGACGGGCTTTGTCCGCGTAGTTGGGGACCCACTGCGCATAATAAGAAAAGAAGCCGAGGCATCTCCTCAGTGCTTTTGTGCTTGCGGGCAAGGGAAGTTCAGTAAGGGGGCGCATACGGTCTGGATCAGGGCCGATGACCCCGTTTTCCACCACGTATCCAAGGATAGCTAACCTGCGCGTACGGAATACACACTTCTCCCTGTTATAGGTCAGATTCAGGCGAGATGCAGTGCGCAGAAAGTTTTGGAGATTCGTATCATGGTCCTGCTGGTCATGGCCGCAGATGGTGACGTTATCCAGGTACGGGAAGGTAGCCCGCAACCCGTTCTGGTCCACCATTCGGTCCATAGCACGCTGGAAGACCGAGACCCCATTGGTGACACCAAATGGAACCCTAAGAAACTGATATAGACGACCATCCGCCTCAAAAGCCGTGTATTGTCGGTCCTCTGGGCGGATGGGGAGTTGGTGGTAGGGAGACTTAAGGTCTATGGTGGAGAACACCCGGTACTGCGCAATCTGATTGACCATATCAGATATGCGCGGGAGAGGATACGCATCCAGCTGCGTATAACGGTTAATGGTCTGACTGTAGTCGATGACCATCCGGGGTTTGTTCCCGCTTTTAACCACCACGACCTGCGCTCTCCACGGACTAGCACTGGGCTGTATGATCCCTTCTTTGAGGAGCCGCTGAACCTCAGATCTGATAAAGATCCGGTCTTCAGCGCTGTAACGCCTACTTTCAGTAGCGATGGGCTTGCAGCCTGGTACCAGATTCTTAAATAAAGAAGGTGTGGTGATCTTGAGTGTGGAAAGATTGCATGCGGGGCGCTTTGGGCAATTTGGAGGCTGCGGCTGATTCCCTACTGCCAGTGAAGGGAGTGGCCCACCGTACTGTAGGATCACACTCTTCATGTGGACCATAAAGTTTAGTCCGAGGAGAATTGGCGCGCAAAGGTGCGGTAACACAAGGAGCCTGTATCGCTCGTAAATTGTGCCCTGCACCTCTAGGGTTACCATGCAACGTCCTTGGATCGGTACAGACCGGGACCGTGATGCCATAGAAATTGTCTGTTTGGCAGGTAGAACCCGGAGTCCACACCTTTTTGCAGTGTCAGGGTGAATAAAACTCTCGGTGCTCCCACTGTCAAACAGACAATACACAGTACGACCATTTACCTTGATGTTCATCATCGAACAGTCAAGTCTGTGATGCTTTGTCTGGTCCAGAGAGATTGACGCCTCCGTAGGCCCCAGGGCGTCACTGCATGCAGCCGAGGTTGATACTGAGGACCCCTGCTGGTCGCTCCTGGTCGTCGTCGACCATGATGGCCGCCCCCATGAATCGCACGTGGGTGAGGGCGCCAAGCGTAGCGACTCCTGGTGGTCATCCTCCTCCTCCGTCAGCCACGATGGCGCCGTCCTGGATTCGCACATGGTCGGGCCTCGCGGGTACTGGGACGCCGAAGGAGATTGTCTCCGCTCTGGAGGGTCACAGGCTGCACTGCCATTCTTGGGCTTCGACCTGCAGACTTTAGCATAGTGCCCCTTTTTACCGCACTGACTGCAGATCGCCGTTTTGGCTGGACACTGTTGCCGTGGATGCTTGGCTCCTCCGCAAAAATAGCACCGCGGGCCGCCTGGAGCTGCCGCCGTCGTCGGGTCGATATGGGAGCGCGAGCCCGTGGGGCGAGGAAGGATTTGTGCTTGCTCCTGCCACGTTGTCTCCACGTGGTCTTCGGGGTACAGAGCCAAGCTTTTCGACGCTGCCTCCAGCATCTCAGCCATCTCCATCGCTTGGGTCAAGTTGAGGTTCCCTTTCTCCAATAGCTTAAGCCGGATGTACGAGGACCCTACCCCTGCTACGAACGCATCTCGGGCGAGGTCGTACATGTACTGCTCAGCCGACACAGCTTTGCAGTCGCAGCCCCTGGCAAGCTGCAAGAGCTCATTGGCGTAGTCCTCCATGGTTTCGCCCGACTGCCGACGTCGTGTAGCGAGGAGATAACGAGCGTGAATCTCGTTGGGTGGTCTCGTGTATCGTTTCTTCAAGAGCTCGATGGCCCTCGGGTAAGCCGTGGCCGCACGAATCGCGAGATAGACCGTGTCGCTTACCCTCGCATGGAGGACCTGGAGTTTGTCGTCGTCCGTAGTAACTGCTGCAGAGGCCGCCAGGTAGTCCTCAAAACACTTCAGCCAGTGGTCGAAGGTGTTAGAGGCACCGACCGCACGTGGGTCCAGTGTCAGACGCTCTGGTTTCAGCATTTGCTCCATACTCTCTTTACTGTCGAGAGTTTTGTGTTTGTCAATAAAATTGATGCGCGACAATCAAGCACGAGGTACAAGGCTTCAGCGATTGAAGGCTTTTATTGACAAACAATGGAACTATCTAACACGAGTACACCATTCCAGACTGGAGGGGTTCCGCCTGAGCAGAGGGTCTTATACCTCTCCCCAGGAGGCGGGGCCCGACCAGGATGTGCCATAACAGCATCCACCACAGGTATATTAATCCCACAGTGTAAATACCATAACCCAACAACATTATAACGACCCCCAGAGTGGCAACACCCTAACCCAACAGTAACATTGGAATAACCCCACAGTGGTAACCAACGATGGTTCACCACACAGAGAGACTGTCAGTGACACACAGTGTATTATAAGAAATGCAGAGTCTGTCCGTGACACACAGTGTATTATAATATATACAGGGACACTGTCATTGACACACAGTGTATTATAATGTATACAGAGAGACTGTCAGTGACACACAGTGTATTATAATATATACAGAGAGACTGTCAGTGACACGCAGTGTATTATAATATATACAGGGAGACTGTCAGTGACACGCAGTGTATTATAATATATACAGAGACTGTAAGTGTCACAAAGTGTACTATAATATATACAGAAACTGTCAGTGACACTCAGTGTATTATAATATATACAGGGAGACTGTCAGTGACACGCAGTGTATTATAATATATACAGAGAGACTGTCAGTGACACGCAGTGTATTATAATATATACAGAGACTGTAAGTGTCACAAAGTGTACTATAATATATACAGAAACTGTCAGTGACACTCAGTGTATTATAATATATACAGGGAGACTGTCAGTGACACGCAGTGTATTATAATATATACAGAGAGACTGTCAGTGACACACAGTGTATTATAATATATACAGGGAGACTGTCAGTGACACGCAGTGTATTATAATATATACAGAGAGACTGTCAGTGACACACAGTGTATTATCATCTATATAGAGAGAATGTCAGTGACACACAGTGTATTATAATAGTTACAGAGATACTGTTAGTGACACACAGTGTATAATAATATATACAGAGTGCCAGTCAGTGACACACAGTGTATTATCAGAAATGCAGAGACTGTACGTGACACACAGTGTATTATAATATATACAGAGAGACTGTCAGTGATACACAGTGTATTATAATATATACAGAAGGCCTGTCAGCGACACACAGTGTATTATAATATATACAGAGAGGCTGTCAGTAACACACAGTGTGTTATAATATATCCCGAGAATCCGTCAGTGACACACGGAATATTATAATATTTACAGAGCCTGTCAGTGACACACAGTGTATTATAATAAATACACAAGCTGTCAGTGACTCACAGTGCTTTGTAATATATCCAGAGAGACTGTCAGTGACACACAGTGTATTATAATATTTACGGAGATACTTTAAGTGTCACACAGTGTATTATAATATATACAGAGTCTGTCAGTGACGCACAGTGTATTATAATGTATACAGAGTGATGCGCGACAATCAAGCACGAGGTACAAGGCTTCAGCGATTGAAGGCTTTTATTGACAAACAATGGAACTATCTAAACACGAGTACACCATTCCAGACTGGAGGGGTCCCGCCTGAGCAGAGGGTCTTATACCTCTCCCCAGGAGGCGGGGCCCGACCGGGTTGTGACATAACAACATCCACCACAGGTATATTAATCCCACAGTGTAAACACCCTAACCCAACAACATTATAACAACCCCCACAGTGGCAACACCCTAACCCAACAGTAACATTGGAATAACCCCACAGTGGTAACCAACGATGGTTCACCACATTCACCCCTCCTTTAAAAACAAAGGCCGGTGGGGTGCGAAAACAGGTCACATATATACAAAATTCACAAGTCCAGACGGTCTGGAGGACCGCACCGTCGCTGTGATCTCCTCAACACCGGTTGCGACACCGGAGCAGGTGCTTGCGGTGGCGTTCTCTCCAAAACAGCGTCCGGCTGTCCCCTCGAGGACTCACGGGCCGGTTGACCCTGGTGAAGCGGTGGTGCAGGGGATCCTGGAACCTTCTGTGGTGGCGCCGATCTCCGAGTCTCAGGCAAGCTGTACGTGGGAGTATAACTGTTATGCACTGGTCCCGGTGCTGACCGCGCCACGTCTGGGGAAGAAAGAAGTGAAAGGGGGTTCGTGACAGGGGGTATAGGAGCGACAGGAGTTGCTACGTCCCCTGCGGGCGCCAGGTCTCGAATCGAGACCGTGTCCTCTCGCCCGTCAGGATATGCCACATAGGCATACTGAGGGTTGGCGTGGAGGAGTTGGACCGGTTCGACCAAGGGGTCGGACTTGCGGGCCCTCACATGTCGCCGCAGAAGGACGGGTCCTGGGTACGTCAACCAGGCTGGTAAGGAGATCCCCGAGGATGACTTCCGAGGGAATGAGAACATCCTCTCGTGGGGAGTAGCATTGGTTGCCGTACACAGGAGGGAGCGAATGGAATGAAGCGCATTTGGAAGGACCTCCTGCCAACGGGAGACTGGAAGGCCCCTGGACTTCAGCGCCAATAGGACAGCCTTCCAGACTGTAGCATTCTCCCTCTCCACCTGTCCGTTACCCCTCGGGTTGTAGCTCGTGGTTCTACTAGAGGCAATCCCGAATGAGAGCAGGAATTGCCTCAAGTCGTTACTCATGAACGACGAGCCCCTGTCGCTATGTATGTAGCAGGGGTACCCGAACAGGGTAAAAAGATCACTGAATGCCTTAATCACTGTGGCAGCCGACGTGTCCGCACAGGGGACAACAAACGGGAACCGGGAGTATTCATCTATGATATTGAGAAAATACACATTCCGGTCCGTTGAGGGAAGGGGGCCCTTAAAATCCACACTCAGCCTCTCGAAGGGGCGAGTGGCCTTGACCAATTGTGCCCGGTCCGGTCGATAAAAGTGCAGTTTGCATTCCGCGCAAATCCGACAGCTTCTCGTTACTGACCTGACATCCTCCACCGAGTAGGGCAGGTTGCGGGCTTTTATGAAGTGGTAGATTCGAGTGACTCCAGGATGGCACAGGTCATTGTGGAGGTCCTTCAAGCGGTCCTCCTGCATGATAGCGCATGTTCCGCGCGAGAGGGCATCCGAGGGCTCATTGAGCTTCCCTGGACGATACATAATATCGTAATTATAGGTGGAGAGCTCAATTCTCCACCGCAAGATCTTATCATTCTTGATCTTGCCCCTCTGCATATTACTGAACATAAACGCCACGGATCGTTGATCCGTGATCAGGGTGAACCGCTTCCCCGCCAGGTAATGGCGCCAGTGTCTGACGGCCTCCACAATGGCCTGAGCCTCCTTCTCCACCGCTGAATGCCGAATTTCGGGACCTTGAAGGGTGCGGGAAAAAAAACGCGACGGGCCTGCCTGCCTGGTTTAGTGTGGCGGCCAGGGCGAAATCCGATGCATCACTTTCCACCTGAAAAGGGATGGATTCATCCACCGCGTGCATCGTGGCTTTCGCAATGTCGCTTTTCAAAACCTTGAAGGCCAATTGGGCCTCCGGCGTGAGTGGGAAGGTCGTGGACTTGATGAGCGGACGGGCTTTGTCCGCGTAGTTGGGGACCCACTGCGCATAATAAGAAAAGAAGCCGAGGCATCTCCTCAGTGCTTTTGTGCTTGCGGGCAAGGGAAGTTCAGTAAGGGGGCGCATACGGTCTGGATCAGGGCCGATGACCCCGTTTTCCACCACGTATCCAAGGATAGCTAACCTGCGCGTACGGAATACACACTTCTCCCTGTTATAGGTCAGATTCAGGCGAGATGCAGTGCGCAGAAAGTTTTGGAGATTCGTATCATGGTCCTGCTGGTCATGGCCGCAGATGGTGACGTTATCCAGGTACGGGAAGGTAGCCCGCAACCCGTTCTGGTCCACCATTCGGTCCATAGCACGCTGGAAGACCGAGACCCCATTGGTGACACCAAATGGAACCCTAAGAAACTGATATAGACGACCATCCGCCTCAAAAGCCGTGTATTGTCGGTCCTCTGGGCGGATGGGGAGTTGGTGGTAGGGAGACTTAAGGTCTATGGTGGAGAACACCCGGTACTGCGCAATCTGATTGACCATATCAGATATGCGCGGGAGAGGATACGCATCCAGCTGCGTATAACGGTTAATGGTCTGACTGTAGTCGATGACCATCCGGGGTTTGTTCCCGCTTTTAACCACCACGACCTGCGCTCTCCACGGACTAGCACTGGGCTGTATGATCCCTTCTTTGAGGAGCCGCTGAACCTCAGATCTGATAAAGATCCGGTCTTCAGCGCTGTAACGCCTACTTTCAGTAGCGATGGGCTTGCAGCCTGGTACCAGATTCTTAAATAAAGAAGGTGTGGTGATCTTGAGTGTGGAAAGATTGCATGCGGGGCGCTTTGGGCAATTTGGAGGCTGCGGCTGATTCCCTACTGCCAGTGAAGGGAGTGGCCCACCGTACTGTAGGATCACACTCTTCATGTGGACCATAAAGTTTAGTCCGAGGAGAATTGGCGCGCAAAGGTGCGGTAACACAAGGAGCCTGTATCGCTCGTAAATTGTGCCCTGCACCTCTAGGGTTACCATGCAACGTCCTTGGATCGGTACAGACCGGGACCGTGATGCCATAGAAATTGTCTGTTTGGCAGGTAGAACCCGGAGTCCACACCTTTTTGCAGTGTCAGGGTGAATAAAACTCTCGGTGCTCCCACTGTCAAACAGACAATACACAGTACGACCATTTACCTTGATGTTCATCATCGAACAGTCAAGTCTGTGATGCTTTGTCTGGTCCAGAGAGATTGACGCCTCCGTAGGCCCCAGGGCGTCACTGCATGCAGCCGAGGTTGATACTGAGGACCCCTGCTGGTCGCTCCTGGTCGTCGTCGACCATGATGGCCGCCCCCATGAATCGCACGTGGGTGAGGGCGCCAAGCGTAGCGACTCCTGGTGGTCATCCTCCTCCTCCGTCAGCCACGATGGCGCCGTCCTGGATTCGCACATGGTCGGGCCTCGCGGGTACTGGGACGCCGAAGGAGATTGTCTCCGCTCTGGAGGGTCACAGGCTGCACTGCCGTTCTTGGGCTTCGACCTGCAGACTTTAGCATAGTGCCCCTTTTTACCGCACTGACTGCAGATCGCCGTTTTGGCTGGACACTGTTGCCGTGGATGCTTGGCTCCTCCGCAAAAATAGCACCGCGGGCCGCCTGGAGCTGCCGCCGTCGTCGGGTCGATATGGGAGCGCGAGCCCGTGGGGCGAGGAAGGATTTGTGCTTGCTCCTGCCACGTTGTCTCCACGTGGTCTTCGGGGTACAGAGCCAAGCTTTTCGACGCTGCCTCCAGCATCTCAGCCATCTCCATCGCTTGGGTCAAGTTGAGGTTCCCTTTCTCCAATAGCTTAAGCCGGATGTACGAGGACCCTACCCCTGCTACGAACGCATCTCGGGCGAGGTCGTACATGTACTGCTCAGCCGACACAGCTTTGCAGTCGCAGCCCCTGGCAAGCTGCAAGAGCTCATTGGCGTAGTCCTCCATGGTTTCGCCCGACTGCCGACGTCGTGTAGCGAGGAGATAACGAGCGTGAATCTCGTTGGGTGGTCTCGTGTATCGTTTCTTCAAGAGCTCGATGGCCCTCGGGTAAGCCGTGGCCGCACGAATCGCGAGATAGACCGTGTCGCTTACCCTCGCATGGAGGACCTGGAGTTTGTCGTCGTCCATAGTAACTGCTGCAGAGGCCGCCAGGTAGTCCTCAAAACACTTCAGCCAGTGGTCGAAGGTGTTAGAGGCACCGACCGCACGTGGGTCCAGTGTCAGATGCTCTGGTTTCAGCATTTGCTCCATACTCTCTTTACTGTCGAGAGTTTTGTGTTTGTCAATAAAATTGATGCGCGACAATCAAGCACGAGGTACAAGGCTTCAGCGATTGAAGGCTTTTATTGACAAACAATGGAACTATCTAACACGAGTACACCATTCCAGACTGGAGGGGTTCCGCCTGAGCAGAGGGTCTTATACCTCTCCCCAGGAGGCGGGGCCCGACCAGGATGTGCCATAACAGCATCCACCACAGGTATATTAATCCCACAGTGTAAATACCATAACCCAACAACATTATAACGACCCCCAGAGTGGCAACACCCTAACCCAACAGTAACATTGGAATAACCCCACAGTGGTAACCAACGATGGTTCACCACACAGAGAGACTGTCAGTGACACACAGTGTATTATAAGAAATGCAGAGTCTGTCCGTGACACACAGTGTATTATAATATATACAGGGACACTGTCATTGACACACAGTGTATTATAATGTATACAGAGAGACTGTCAGTGACACACAGTGTATTATAATATATACAGAGAGACTGTCAGTGACACGCAGTGTATTATAATATATACAGGGAGACTGTCAGTGACACGCAGTGTATTATAATATATACAGAGACTGTAAGTGTCACAAAGTGTACTATAATATATACAGAAACTGTCAGTGACACTCAGTGTATTATAATATATACAGGGAGACTGTCAGTGACACGCAGTGTATTATAATATATACAGAGAGACTGTCAGTGACACGCAGTGTATTATAATATATACAGAGACTGTAAGTGTCACAAAGTGTACTATAATATATACAGAAACTGTCAGTGACACTCAGTGTATTATAATATATACAGGGAGACTGTCAGTGACACGCAGTGTATTATAATATATACAGAGAGACTGTCAGTGACACACAGTGTATTATAATATATACAGGGAGACTGTCAGTGACACGCAGTGTATTATAATATATACAGAGAGACTGTCAGTGACACACAGTGTATTATAATATATACAGGGAGACTGTCAGTGACACACAGTGAATTATAATATATACAGCGAGACTGTCAGTGACACGCAGTGTATTATAATACATACAGAGAGACTGTCAGTGACACACAGTGTATTATAATATATACAGAGAGACTGTCAGTGACACACAGTGTGTTATAATATATGCAGAGAAACTGTCAGTGACACACAGTGTATTCTCATATATACAGAGAGAATGTCAGTGACACACAGTGTATTATAATATATACAGAGAGACTGTCAGTGACACACAGTGTATTATAATATATACAGGGAGACTGTCAGTGACACGCAGTGTATTATAATATATACAGAGAGACTGTCAGTGACACACAGTGTATTATAATATATACAAAGATACTGTCAGTGACACACAGTGTATTATAATATATACAGAGAGACTGTCAGTGACACACAGTGTATTATAATGTATACAGAAACTGTCAGTGACACACAGTGTATTATAATATATACAAAGATACTGTCAGTGACACACAGTGTATTATAATGTATACAGAAACTGTCAGTGACACACAGTGCATTATAATATATCCCAAGAAACTGTCAGTGACACACTGTATTATCATCGATATAGAGAGAATGTCAGTGTCACACAGTGTATGATATTACTTACAGAGATACTGTTAGTGACACACAGTGTGTTATAATATATCCTGAGAAACTGTCAGTGACACACGGAATATTATAATATGTACAGAGCGTGTCAGTGACACACAGTGTATAATAATATTCATAGAGAGACAGTCAGTGACACACAGTGTATTATAATATATCCAGAGACTGTCAGTGACACACAGTGTATTATAATATATACAGAGAGACTGTCAGTGACACACAGTGAAATATAATATATCCAGAAATTTCACAACACACAGTGTATTATAATATTTACGGAGATACTTTAAGTGTCACACAGTGTATTATAATATATACAGAGACTGTCAATGACACACAGTGAAATATAATATATCCAGAAATTTCACAACACACAGTGTATTATAATATATACAGAGTCTGTCAGTGACACACAGTGTATTCTGATATATACAGAGAGACTGTCAGTGACACACAGTGTATTATAATATAGACAGAGTGACAGTCAGTGAAACACAGTGTATTATAAGAAATGCAGAGTCTGTCCGTGACACACAGTGTATTATAATATATACAGAGAGACCGTCAGTGACACACAGTGTATTAGAATATATACAGAGACTGTCAGTGACACACAGTGTCTTATAATATATACAGAGGCTGTCAGTGACACACAATATATTATAATAGATACAGAGACTGTCAGTGACACACAGTTTATTATCATATACACAGTCTGTCAGTGGCACACAGTGTCTTATGATCTATACAGAGAGACTGTCAGCGACAGTGTCTTATAATATATACAGAGAGACTGTCAGCGAAACACAATGTATTATAATGTGTACAGAGACTGTCAGTTACACACAGTGTATTATAATATATACAGAGAGACTGTCAGTGACACACAGTTTATTATACTACATACACAGAGAGATTGTCATTGACACACAGTGTACTATAATATATACAGTGAGACTGTCAGTTACACAGAGTGTATTATAATATATAAAGAGAGAATGTAAGTGACACAGTGTATTATAATACATCATGATAGAATGTGAGTGACACACAGTGTATTATAATATATACAGTGAGACTGTCAGCTACAGTGTATTATAATATATACAGAGGCTATCAGTGACACACAGTGTATTATAATATATACCGAGAGACTGTCAGTGACACACAATATATTATAATAGATACAGAGACTGTCAGTGACACACAGTTTATTATCATATACACAGTCTGTCAGTGGCACACAGTGTCTTATAATCTATACAGAGAGACTGTCAGCGACAGTGTCTTATAATATATACAGAGAGACTGTCAGCGAAACACAATGTATTATAATGTGTACAGAGACTGTCAGTGACACACAGTGTATTATAATATATACAGAGAGACTATCAGTGACACACAGTTTATTATACTACATACACAGAGAGATTGTCATTGACACACAGTGTACTATAATATTTACAGTGAGACTGTCAGTTACACAGAGTGTATTATAATATATAAGGAAGAATGTAAGTGACACAGTGTATTATAATACATCATGATAGAATGTGAGTGACACACAGTGTATTATAATATATACAGTGAGACTGTCAGCTACAGTGTATTATAATATATACAGAGAGACTGTCAGCGACCCGCAATGTATTCTAATGTATACAGAGACTGTCAGTGACACACTGTATTATAATATATCCCCAGAAACTGTCAGTGACAGACAGTGTATTATAACATTTATAGAGACTGGCAGTGACATACAGTGTATTATAATATTCATAGAGAGACTGGCAGTGACACACAGTGTATTATAATATATACACAGACTGTCAGTGACTCAGTGTATTGTAATATTTACAGAGATACTTTAAGTGTCAAACAGTGTATTATAATATATACAGAGACAGTCAGTGAGACACTGTATTATAATATATACAGGACTGTCAGTGATACACAGTGTATTATAATATATACAGAGACTGTCAGTGACACACAGTGTATTATAATGTATACAGAGAGACTGTCCGTGACACACAGTTTATTTTCATATACACAGTCTGTCAGTGGCACACAGTGTCTTATAATCTATACAGAGAAAGTCAGTGACACACAGTGTATTATAATATATACAGAGAGACTGTCAATGACACACAGTGTATTACAATACTTACAGAGATACTGTTAGTGACACACAGTGTATTATCATCTATATAGAGAATGTCAGTGACACACAGTGTATTATAATACTTACAGCGATACTGTTAGTGACACACAGTGTATTATAATATATACAGAGACTGTCAGTGACACACAGTGTATTATACTACATACACCGAGAGACTGTCAGTGACACACAGTGTACTATAATATATAAAGAGAGAATGTCTGTGTCACTCAGTGTATTATAATACATAATAATAGAATGTGAGTGACACACACTGTATTATAATATATACAGTGAGACTGTCAGCGACAGTGTCTTATAATATATACAGAGAGACTGTCAGCGAAACACAATGTATTCTAATGTATACAGAGACTGTCAGTGACACACAGTGTGTTATAATATATACAGGGAGACTGTCAGTGACACACAGTGTGTAATACTATTTATAGAGAGGCTGTCAGAGACACACAGTGTATTATAATATTTACAGAGACTGTCAGTTACCCATAGTGTATTATAATATATACAGGGAGAATTTCTGTGACACACAATGTATGATAATATGTACAGACATACTGTCAGTGACACACAGTGCATTGAAATATATACAGAGGGACTGTCAGTGACACACAGTGTATTATAATATTTGCAGAGTCTGTCAGTGACACACTGTGTATTATAATATATACAGACAGACTGTGAGTGACACACAGTGTATTATAATATATACAGAGAGACTGTCAGTGACACACAGTGTATTATAATATATACAGAGACTGTCAGTGACACACAGTGTATTATACTACATACACAGAGACACTGTCAGTGACACACAGTGTACAATAATATATACAGTGAGACTGTCAGTTACACAGAGCGTATTATAATATATAAAGAGAGAATGTAAGTGACATAGTGCATTATAATACATAATGATAGAATGTGAGTGACACACAGTTTATTATAATATATACAGTGAGACTGTCAGCGACAGTGTATTATAATATATACAGAGAGACTGTCAGCGAACCGCAATGTATTCTAATGCATGCAGAGACTGTCAGTGACACACTGTACATTATAATATATACAGATACAGACTGTCAGTGACACACAGTGTATTATAATATATCCTATGAAACTGTCAGTGACAGACAGTGTATTATAACATTTATAGAGACTGGCATTGACACACAGTGTATTATAATATATACGGAGACTGTCAGTGATACACAGTGTATTATAATATCTACAGGGAGACTGTCAGTGACACACAGTGTATTATAGTATATACAAAGAGTCTGTCAGTGACACGCAGTGTCTTATAATATATACAGAGAGACTGTCAGTGACAAACAGTGTATTATAATATATACAGAGACTGTCAGTGACGCACAGTGTATTATAATATATACAAAGAGTCTGTCAGTGACACACAGTGTATGATAATATATCCCAAGAAACTGTCAGTGACATACAGTGTATTATAATATTTACAGAGATACTTTAAGTGACACAAAGTGATAATATATACAGTGACTGTCAGTGACACACTGTATTATAATATCTACAGGGAGACTGTCAGTGACACACAGTGTATTATAATATATACAGAGACTGTCAGTGGCACACAGTGTATTATAATATATACACAGAGACTGTCAGTGACACACAGTGTGATTTCATCTCTATAGAGAGAATGTCAGTGACACACAGTGTATTATAATACTTACAGAGATACTGTTAGTGACACCCAGTGTATTATAATATATACAAAGAGTCTGTCAGTGACACACAGTGTCTTATAATATATACAGAGAGACTGTCAGTGACACACAGTGTACTATAATATATAAAGAGAGAATGTCAGTGACACTCAGTGTATTATAATATATACAGAGTGACTGTCAGTGAAACACAATGTATTCTAATGTATACAGAGACTGTCAGTGACACACAGTGTATTATAATATATACAGAGTGACTGTCAGTGAAACACAATGTATTCTAATGTATACAGAGACTGTCAGTGACACACAGTGTATTATAATATATACAGGGACACTGTCATTGACACACAGTGTATTATAATGTATACAGGGAGACTGACAGTGACACACAGTGTATTATAATATATACAGAGATACTGTCAGTTACACGGTGTATTATAATATATACAGAGAGAATGTCAGTGACACACAGTGTATTATAATATATACAGAAACTGTCAGTGACACACAGTGTATTATAATATATACAAAGATACTGTCAGTGACACACAGTGTATTAAAATATATACAGAGAGACTGTCAGTGACACACAGTGTATTATAATACATACAGAGAGACTGTCAGTGACACACAGTGTATTATAATATATACAGAAACTGTCAGTGACACACAGTGTATTATAATATATACAAAGATACTGTCAGTGACACACAGTGCATTATAATATATCCCAAGAAACTGTCAGTGACACACTGTATTATCATCGATATAGAGAGAATGTCAGTGTCACACAGTGTATGATATTACTAACAGAGATACTGTTAGTGACACACAGTGTGTTATAATATATCCCGAGAAACTGTCAGTGACACACGGAATATTATAATATGTACAGAGCCTGTCAGTGACACACAGTGTATAATAATATTCATAGAGAGACAGTCAGTGACACACAGTGTATTATAATATATACAGAGAGACTGTCAGTGACACACAGTGCTTTATAATGTATCCAGAGAGACTGTCAGTGACACACAGTGTATTATAATATTTACGGAGATACTTTAAGTGTCACACAGTGTATTATAATATATACAGAGACTGTCAATGACACACAGTGAAATATAATATATCCAGAAATTTCACAACACACAGTGTATTATAATATATACAGAGTCTGTCAGTGACACACAGTGTATTATAATATTTGCAGAGATACTGTCAGTGACACACAGTGTATTATAATATATACAGAAACTGTCAGTGACACACAGTGTATTCTGATATATACAGAGAGACTGTCAGTGACACACAGTGTATCATAATATATACAGGGAGACTGTCAGTGACACACAGTGTATTATAATATATACAGAGTGACAGTCAGTGAAACACAGTGTATTATAAGAAATGCAGAGTCTGTCCGTGACACACAGTGTATTATAATATATACAGAGAGACCGTCAGTGACACACAGTGTATTATAATATATACAGAGAGACTGTCAGTGACACAGTGTATTATAATATATACAGAGACTGTCAGTGACACACAGTGTATTATAATATCTACAGGGAGACTGTCAGTGACACACAGTTTATAATAATATATACAGAAACTGTCATTGACACTCAGTGTATTATAATATATACAGAGATACTGTCAGTTACACACAGTGTATTATAATGTATGCAGGGAGATTGTCAGTGACACACAGTGTATTATAATATATACAGAGAGACTGTCAGTGACAAACAGTTTATTATAATATATACAGAGAATGTCAGTGACACACAGTGTATTATAATATACACAAAGAGTCTGTCAGTGACACACAATGTATTATAATATATACAGAGACTGTCAGTGACACACAGTGTATTATAATATATACAAAGAGTCTGTCAGTGACACGCAGTGTCTTATAATATATACAAAGAGACTGTCAGTGACAAACAGTGTATTATAATATATACAGAGACTGTCAGTGACGCACAGTGTATTATAATATATACAAAGAGTCTGTCAGTGACACACAGTGTATTATAATATATACAGAGAGACTGTCAGTGACAAACAGTGTATTATAATATATACAGTGACTGTCAGTGACACACAGTGTATTATAATATATACAGAGAGGCTGTCAATGACACACAGTGTATTACAATACTTTAAGAGATACTGTTAGTGACACACAGTGTGTTATAATATATACAGAGAGACTGTCTTTGACACACAGTGTATTATAACATATACAGAGAGACTGTCAGTGACACACAGTGTATTATAATATATACAGAGAGACTGTCAATGACACACAGTGTATTATAATATATACACAGAGAGACTGTCAGTGACACACAGTGTACTATAATATATAAAGAGAGAATGTCAGTGACACTCAGTGTATTATAATACATAATGATAGAATGTGAGTGACACACAGTGTATTATAAAATATACAAAGATACTGTCAGTGACACACAGTGTACTATAATATATAAAGAGAGAATGTCAGTGACACTCAGTGTATTATAATATATACAGAGTGACTGTCAGTGAAACACAATGTATTCTAATGTATACAGAGACTGTCAGTGACACACAGTGTGTAATACTATTTATAGAGAGGCTGTCAGAGACACACAGTATATTATAATATTTACAGAGACTGTCAGTTACCCATTGTGTATTATAATATATGCAGGGAGACTTTCTGTGACACACAGTGTATTATAATATATACAGAGAGACTGTCAGTGACACACAGTGTATCATAATATATACAGGGAGACTGTCAGTGACACACAGTGTATTATAATATATACAGAGTGACAGTCAGTGAAACACAGTGTATTATAAGAAATGCAGAGTCTGTCCGTGACACACAGTGTATTATAATATATACAGAGAGACCGTCAGTGACACACAGTGTATTATAATATATACACAGACTGTCAGTGACACACAGTGTATTATAATATATACAGAGAGACTGTCAGTGACACACAGTGTATTATAATATATACAGAGACTGTCAGTGACACACAGTGTATTATAATATCTACAGGGAGACTGTCAGTGACACACAGTTTATAATAATATATACAGAAACTGTCAGTGACACACAGTGTATTATAATATATACAGAGATACTGTCAGTTACACACAGTGTATTATAATGTATGCAGGGAGATTGTCAGTGACACACAGTGTATTATAATATATACAGAGATACTGTCAGTTACACACAGTGTATTATAATATATACAGAAACTGCCAGTGACACGCAGTGTATCGTAATATATATAGTGATATTGTCAGTTACACATAGTGTATTATAATATATACAAAGATACTGTCAGTTGCACACAGTGTATTCTGATATATACAGGGAGACTGTCAGTGACACACAGTGTATTTTAACAAATACAGAGAGAATGTCAGTGACACACAGTGTGTTATAATATTTATAGAGATACTGTCAGTTATACACAGTGTATTATAATATATACAGAGACTGTCAGTGTCACACAGTGGATTCTGATATATACAGAGAGACTGTAAGTGACACACAGTGTATTATAATATTTATAGAGTCTGTCAGTGACACAATGTGTATTATAAAATATCCAGAGAGACTGTCAGTGACACACAGTGTATTATAATATATCCAGAGACTGTCAGTGACACACAGAGTATTATAATACATCCAGAGACTGTCAATGACACACTGTGTATTATAATATATACAGAGACTGTCAGTGATACACAGTGTATTATAATATCTACAGGGAGACTGTCAGTGACACACAGTGTATTAGAATATATACAGTGACTGTCAGTGACACACAGTGTCTTATAATATATACAGAGGCTGTCAGTGACACACAGTGTATTATAATATATACCGAGAGACTGTCAGTGACACACAATATATTATAATAGATACAGAGACTGTCAGTGACACACAGTTTATTATAATCTATACAGAGAGACTGTCAGTGACAAACAGTGTATTATAAGCTCGACACAGAGACTGTCCGCGACACACAGTGTATTAAATATTCACAGAGATACTGTCAGTGACACACAGTGTATTATAATATATGCAGAGAGACAGTCAGTGACATATAGTGCATTATACTATATACAGAGGGACTGTCAGTGACACACAGTGTATTATAATGTACACAGTTTGTCAGTGACACAGTGTCTTATAATCTATGCAGAGAGACTGTCAGTGACACACAGTTTATTATAAGCTCTACACAGAGACTGTCAGCGACACACAGTGTATTCAATATTTACAGAGATACTGTCAGTGACACACAGTGTATTATAATATATGCAGAGAGACAGTCAGCGTCATATAGTGCATTACACTATATACACAGAGAGACTGTCAGTGACACAGTGTACTATAATACATCCAGAGGGACTGTCAGTGACACACAGTGTATTATAATATACACAGTTTGTCAGTGACACACAGTGTCTTATAATATATACAGAGACTGTCAGTGATACACGGTGCATTATAATACATACAGAGTGACTGTCAGTGACACACAGTGTATTATAATATATACAGAGAGACTGTCAGTGACACACAGTGTATTATAATATATATTGAGAATGTCAGTGACACACAGTGGATTATAATATATACAGAGTGACTGTCAGTGGCGCACAGTGTATTATAATATATACAGAGAAACTCTCAATTACACACAGTCTATTATAATATATACAGAGAGTCTGTCAGTGACACACAGTGTATTATAATATATACAGAGTGACTGTCAGTGACACACCGTGTATTATCATCTGTATAGAGAGAATGTCAGTGACACACAGTGTATTATAATACTTACAGCGATACTGTTAGTGACACACAGTGTATTATAATATATACAGAGACTGTCAGTGACACACAGTGTATTATACTACATACACAGAGAGACTGTCAGTGACACACAGTGTACTATAATATATAAAGAGAGAATGTCAGTGACACTCAGTGTATTATAATACATAATGATAGAATGTGAGTGACACACACCGTATTATAATATATACAGTGAGACTGTCAGCGACAGTGTCTTATAATATATACAGAGAGACTGTCAGCGAAACACAATGTATTCTAATGTATACAGAGACTGTCAGTGACACACAGTGTGTAATACTATTTATAGAGAGGCTGTCAGAGACGCACAGTGTGGTGAACCATCGTTGGTTACCACTGTGGGGTTATTCCAATGTTACTGTTGGGTTAGGGTGTTGCCACTGTGGGGGTTGTTATAACGTTGTTGTTGGGTTAGGGTGTTTACACTGTGGGATTAATATACCTGTGGTGGATGCTGTTATGGCACATCCCGTATTGTCTGTTTGACAGTGGGAGCACCGAGAGTTTTATTCACCCTGATACTGCAAAAAGGTGTGGACTCCGGGTTCTACCTGCCAAACAGACAATTTCTATGGCATCACGGTCCCGGTCTGTACCGATCCAAGGACGTTGTATGGTAACCCTGGAGGTGCAGGGCACAATTTACGAGCGATACAGGCTCCTTGTGTTACCGCACCTTTGCGCGCCAATTCTCCTCGGACTAAACATTATGGTCCACATGAAGAGTGTGATCCTACAGTACGGTGGGCCACTCTCTTCACTGGCAGTAGGGAATCAGCCGCAGCCTCCAAATTGTCCAAAGCGCCCCGCATGCAATCTTTCCACACTAAAGATCACCACACCCTCCTTATTTAAGAATCTGGTACCAGGCTGCAAACCCATCGCTACTGGAAGTAGGCGTTACAGCGCTGAAGACCGGATCTTCATTAGATCTGAGGTTCAGCGGCTCCTCAAAGAAGGGATCATACAGCCCAGTGCTAGTCCGTGGAGAGCGCAGGTCGTGGTGGTTAAAAGCGGGAACAAACCCCGGATGGTCATCGACTACAGTCAGACCATTAATCGTTATACGCAGCTGGATGCGTATCCTCTCCCGCGCATATCTGATATGGTCAATCAGATTGCGCAGTACCGGGTGTTCTCCACCATAGACCTTAAGTCCGCCTACCACCAACTCCCCATCCGCCCAGAGGACCGACAATATACGGCTTTTCAGGCGGATGGTCGTCTGTATCAGTTTCTTAGGGTTCCATTTGGTGTCACCAATGGGGTCTCGGTCTTCCAGCGTGCTATGGACCGAATGGTGGACCAGAACGGGTTGCGGGCTACCTTCCCGTACCTGGATAACGTCACCATCTGCGGCCATGACCAGCAGGACCATGACACAAACCTCCAGAACTTCCTGCGCACTGCGTCTCGCCTGAATCTGACCTATAACAGGGAGAAGTGTGTATTCCGTACGCGCAGGTTAGCTATCCTGGGATACGTGGTGGAAAACGGGATCATCGGCCTTGATCCAGACCGTATGCGCCCCCTTACCGAACTTCCCTTGCCCGCTAGCGCAAAAGCACTGAGGAGATGCCTCGGCTTTTTTTCTTATTATGCGCAGTGGGTCCCCAACTACGCGGACAAAGCTCGTCCGCTCATCAAGTCCACGACTTTCCCACTCACGCCGGAGGCCCAATAGGCCTTCAAGGCTTTGAAAAGCGACATTGCGAAAGCCACGATGCACGCGGTGGATGAATCCATCCCTTTTCAGGTGGAAAGTGATGCATCGGATTTCGCCCTGGCCGCCACACTGAACCAGGCAGGCAGGCCCGTCGCGTTTTTTTCCCGCACCCTTCAAGGTCCTGAAATTCGGCATTCAGCGGTGGAGAAGGAGGCTCAGGCTATTGTGGAGGCCATCAGACACTGGCACCATTACCTGGCGGGGAAGCGGTTCACCCTGATCACGGATCAACGATCCGTGGCGTTTATGTTCAGTAATACGCAGAGGGGCAAGATCAAGAATGATAAGATCTTGCGGTGGAGAATTGAGCTCTCCACCTATAATTACGATATTATGTATCGTCCAGGGAAACTCAGTGAGCCCTCGGATGCCCTCTCGCGCGGAACATGCGCTATCATGCAGGAGGACCGCATGAACGCCCTCCATAATGACCTGTGCCATCCTGGGGTCACTCGGCTCTACCACTTCATAAAAGCCCGTAACCTGCCCTACTCGGTGGAGGATGTCAGGTCTGTAACGAGAAGCTGTCGGATTTGCGCGGAATGCAAACCGCACTTTTATCGACCGGACCGGGCACAATTGGTCAAGGCCACTCGCCCCTTCGAGAGGCTGAGTGTGGATTTTAAGGGCCCCCTTCCCTCAACGGACCGGAATGTGTATTTTCTCAATATCATAGATGAATACTCCCGGTTCCCGTTTGTTGTCCCCTGTGCGGACACGTCGACTGCCACAGTGATTAAAGCATTCAGTGATCTTTTTACCCTGTTCGGGTACCCCTGCTACATACATAGCGACAGGGGCTCGTCGTTCATGAGTAACGACTTGAGGCAATTCCTGCTCTCATACGGGATTGCCTCTAGTAGAACCACGAGCTACAACCCGAGGGGTAACGGACAGGTGGAGAGAGAGAATGCTACAGTCTGGAAGGCTGTCCTATTGGCGCTGAAGTCCAGGGGCCTTCCAGTCTCCCGTTGGCAGGAGGTCCTTCCAAATGCGCTTCATTCCATTCGCTCCCTCCTGTGTACGGCAACCAATGCTACTCCCCACGAGAGGATGTTCTCATTCCCTCGGAAGTCGTCCTCGGGGATATCCTTACCAGCCTGGTTGACGTACCCAGGACCCGTCCTTCTGCGGCTACATGTGAGGGCCCGTAAGTCCAACCCCTTGGTCGAACCGGTCCAACTCCTCCACGCCAACCCTCAGTATGCCTATGTGGCATATCCTGACGGGCGAGAGGACACAGTCTCGATTCGAGACCTGGCGCCCGCAGGGGACGTAGCAACTCCTGTCGCTCCTATACCCCCTGTCACGAACCCCCTTTCACTTCTTTCTTCCCCAGACGTGGCGCGGTCAGCACCGGGACCAGTGCATAACAGTTATACTCCCATGTACAGCTTGCCTGAGACTCGGAGATCGGCGCCACCACAGAAGGTACCAGGATCCCCTGCACCACCGCTTCACCAGGGTCAACCGGCCCGTGAGTCCTCGAGGGGACAGCCGGACGCTGTTTTGGAGAGAACGCCACCGCAAGCACCTGCTCCGGTGTCGCAACCGGTGTTGAGGAGATCACAGCGACGGTGCGGTTCTCCAGACCGTCTGGACTTGTAAATTTTGTATGTATGCAATCTGTTTTCGCACCCCGCCGGCATTTGTTTTAAAGGAGGGGTGAATGTGGTGAACCATCATTGGTTACCACTGTGGGGTTATTCCAATGTTACTGTCGGGTTAGGGTGTTGCCACTGTGGGGGTTGTTATAACGTTGTTGTTGGGTTAGGGTGTTTACACTGTGGGATTAATATACCTGTGGTGGATGCTGTTATGGCACATCCCGGTCGGGCCCCGCCTCCTGGGAGAGGTAGAAGACCCTCTGCTCAGGCGGGACCCCTCCAGTCTGGAATGGTGTACTCGTGTTAGATAGTTCCATTGTTTGTCAATAAAAGCCTTCAATCGCTGAAGCCTTGAACCTCGTGCTTGATTGTCGCGCATCACGCAGTGTATTATAATATTTACAGAGACTGTCAGTTACACACAGTGTATTATAATATATACAGAGGGACTGTCAGTGACACACAGTGTATTATAATATATACAGAGGGACTGTCAGTGACACACAGTGTATTATAATATTTACAGAGACTGTCAGTTACACACAGTGTATTATAATATATACAGAGGGACTGTCAGTGACACACAGTGTATTATAATATATACAGAGACTGTCAGTGACACACAGTGTGTTATCATCTATATAGAGAGAATGTTAGTGACACACAGTATATTATAATACTTACAGAGATACTGTTAGTGACACACAGTGTATTATAATATATACAGAGAGACTGTCAGTGACAAACAGTTTATTATAATATATACAGAGACTGTCAGTGACACAAAGTGTATTATAATATATACAGAGCGGCTGTCAATGACACAGTGTATTATAATATATACAGAGAGACTGTCAGTGACACACTGTGTATTATCATCTGTATAGAGAGAATGTCAGTGAGACCAAGTGTATTATACTTACAGAGATACTGTTAGTGACACACAGTGTATTATAATATATGCAGAGAGACTGTCAGTGACACACAGTGTATTATAATATATACAGAGTGACTGTCAGTGACACACAGTGTATTATCATCTATATAGAGAGAATGTCAGTGACACACTGTATTATAAGACTTACAGAGATACTGTTAGTGAACACAGTGTATTATAATATATACAGAGACTGTCAGTGACACACAGTGTATTATACTACATACACAGAGAGACTGTCAGTGACACACAGTGTACTATAATATATAAAGAGAGAATGTCAGTGACACTCAGTGTATTATAATACATAATGATAGAATGTGAGTGACACACACTGTATTATAATATATACTGTGAGACTGTCAGCGACAGTGCCTTATAATATATACAGAGAGACGGTCAGCGAAACACAATGTATTCTAATGTATACAGAGACAGTCAGTGACACACAGTGTGTTATAATATATACAGAGAGACTGTCAGTGAAACACAGTGTATTATAATATATACAGAGTGTCTGTCAGTGACACACAGTGTATTATAATATATACACAGAGACTGTCAGTGAAACACAGGGCATTATAATATATACAGAGTATCTGTCAGTGACACACAGTGTATTATAATATATACAGAGTGTCTGTCAGTGACACACAGTGTGTAATACTATTTATAGAGAGGCTGTCAGAGACGCACAGTGTATTATAATATTTACAGAGACTGTCAGTTACCCATAGTGTATTATAATATATACAGGGAGACTTTCTGTGACACACAATGTATGATAATATGTACAGACAGACTGTCAGTGACACACAGTGCATTAAAATATATACAGAGGGACTGTCAGTGACACACAGTGTATTATAATATTTGCAGAGACTATCAGTGACACGCAGTGTATTATAATATATACAGAAAGACTGTCAGTGACACACAGTATATTATAATATATACAGAGTGTCTGTCAGTGACACACAGTGTACTATAAAATATAAAGAGAGACTGTCAGCGACAGTGTCTTATAATATATACAGAGAGACTGTCAGCGAAACACAATGTATTATAATGTGTACAGAGTCTGTCAGTGACACACAGTGTATTATAATATATACAGAGAGACTGTCAGTGACACACAGTTTATTATACTACATACACAGAGAGATTGTCATTGACACACAGTGTACTATAATATATACAGTGAGACTGTCAGTTACACAGAGTGTATTATAATATATAAAGAGAGAATGTAAGTGACACAGTGTATTATAATACATCATGATAGAATGTGAGTGACACACAGTGTATTATAATATATACAGTGAGACTGTCAGCTACAGTGTATTATAATATATACAGAGAGACTGTCAGCGACGCGCAATGTATTCTAATGTATACAGAGACTGTCAGTGACACACTGTATTATAATATATCCCAAGAAACTGTCAGTGACAGACAGTGTATTATAACATTTATAGAGACTGGCAGTGACATACAGTGTATTATAATATTCATAGAGAGACTGGCAGTGACACACAGTGTATTATAATATATACACAGACTGTCAGTGACTCAGTGTATTGTAATATTTACAGAGATACTTTAAGTGTCAAACAGTGTATTATAATATATACAGAGACTGTCAGTGACACACAGTGTATTATAATATATACAGAGAGACTGTCAGTGACACACAGTGTATTATAATGTATACAGAGAGACTGTCCGTGACACACAGTTTATTTTCATATACACAGTCTGTCAGTGACACACAGTGTATTATAATATATACAGAGAGACTGCCAATGACACACAGTGTATTACAATACTTACAGAGATACTGTTAGTGACACACAGTGTATTATCATCTATATAGAGAATGTCAGTGAGACCAAGTGTATTATACTTACAGAGATACTGTTAGTGACACACAGTGTACTATAATATATACAGAGAGACAGTCAGTGACACACAGTGTATTATAATATATACAGAGTGACTGTCAGTGACACACGGTGAATTATCATCTGTATAGAGAGAATGTCAGTGACACACAGTGTATTATAATACTTACAGAGATACTGTTAGTGACACACAGTGTATTATAATATATACAGAGACTGTCAGTGACACACAGTGTATTATACTACATACACAGAGAGACTGTCAGTGACACACAGTGTACTATAATATATAAAGAGAGAATGTCAGTGACACTCAGTGTATTATAATACATAATGATAGAATGTGAGTGACACACACTATTATAATATATACTGTGAGACTGTCAGCGACAGTGTCTTATAATATATACAGAGAGACGGTCAGCGAAACACAATGTATTCTAATGTATACAGAGACTGTCAGTGACACACAGTGTGTAATACTATTTATAGAGAGGCTGTCAGTGATACACAGTGTATTATAATATTTACAGAGACTGTCAGTGACACACAGTGTATTATAATATATACAGGGAGACTTTCTGTGACACACAATGTATGATAATATGTACAGACAGAATGTCAGTGACACACAGTGCATTAAAATATATACAGAGGGACTGTCAGTGACACACAGTGTATTATAATATTTGCAGAGACTATCAGTGACACGCAGTGTATTATAATATGTACAGACAGACTGTGAGTGACACACAGTGTATTATAATATATACAGAGAGACTGTCAGTGACACACAGTGTATTATAATATATACAGAGTGTCTGTCAGTGACACACAGTGTTTTATAAAATATAAAAAGAGACTGTCAGCGACAGTGTCTTATAATATATACAGAGAGACTGTCAGCAAAACACAATGTATTATAATGTGTACTGAGACTGTCAGTGACACACAGTGTATTATAATATATACAGAGAGACTGTCAGTGACACACAGTTTATTATACTACATACACAGAGAGATTGTCATTGACACACAGTGTATTATAATATATACAGAGACTGTCAGTGACACACAGTGTATTATACTACATACACAGAGACACTGTCAGTGACACACAGTGTACAATAATATATACAGTGAGACTGTCAGTTACACAAAGCGTATTATAATATATAATGAGAGAATGTAAGTGACACAGTGCATTATAATACATAATGATAGAATGTGAGTGACACACAGTGTATTATAATATATACAGTGAGACTGTCAGCGACAGTGTATTATAATATATACAGAGAGACTGTCAGCGAACCGCAATGTATTCTAATGCATACAGAGACTGTCAGTGACACACTGTACATTATAATATATACAGAGACAGACTGTCAGTGACACACAGTGTATTATAATATATCCTATGAAACTGTCAGTGACAGACAGTGTATTATAACATTTATAGAGACTGGCATTGACACACAGTGTATTATAATATATACGGAGACTGTCAGTGATACACAGTGTATTATAGTATATACAGAGACTGTCAGTGACACACAGTGTATTATAGTATATACAGAGACTGTCAGTGACACACAGTGTGTTATAATATATACAGAGAGACTGTCCGTGACACACAGTTTATTATCATATACACAGTCTGTCAGTGGCACACAGTGTGTTATCATCTATATAGATAGAATGTCAGTGACACACAGTGTATTATAATATATACAGAGCGACTGTCAGCGACACACAGTGTATGATAATATATCCCAAGAAACTGTCAGTGACATCCAGTGTATTATAATATTTACAGAGATACTTTAAGTGACACACGGTGTATTATAATATATACAGTGACTGTCAGTGACACACAGTGTATTATAATAAATACAAAGAGTCTGTCAGTGACACACAGTGTCTTATTATATATACAGAGAGACTGTCAGTGACAAACAGTGTATTATAATATATACAGAGACTGTCAGTGACACACAGTGTATTATAATATATACAAAGAGTCTGTCAGTGACACACAGTGTATTATAACATATACAGAGAGACTGTCAGTGACAAACAGTGTATTATAATATATACAGAGACTGTCAGTGACACACAGTGTATTATAATATACACAAAGAGTCTGTCAGTGACACACAATGTATTATAATATATACAGAGACTGTCAGTGACACACAGTGTATTATAATAAATACAAAGAGTCTGTCAGTGACACACAGTGTATTATAATATATACAGAGAGACTGTCAGTGACAAACAGTGTATTATAATATAAACAGAGACTGTCAGTGACACACAGTGTATTATAATATATACAAAGAGTCTGTCAGTGACACACAGTGTATTATAACATATACAGAGAGACTGTCAGTGACAAACAGTGTATTATAATATATACAGAGACTGTCAGTGACACACAGTGTATTATAATATACACAGAGACTGTCAGTGACACACAGTGTGTTATAATATATACAGAGAGACTGTCAGTGACACACAGTGTATTATAATATATACAGAGACTGTCAGTGATACACAGTGTATTATAATATATACAGAGAGGCTGTCAATGACACACAGTGTATTACAATACTTTAAGAGATACTGTTAGTGACACACAGTGTGTTATAATATATACAGAGAGACTGTCTTTGACACACAGTGTATTATAATATATACAGAGAGACTGTCAGTGACACACAGTGTATTATAATATATACAGAGAGACTGTCAGTGACACACAGTGTGTTATAATATATACAGAGAGACTGTCTTTGACACACAGTGTATTATAATATATACACAGAGACTGTCAGTGACACACAGTGTATTATCATCTATATAGAGAGAATGTCAGTGAGACCAAGTGTATTATTCTTACAGAGATACTGTTAGTGACACACAGTGTATTATACTACATACACAGAGACACTGTCAGTGACACACAGTGTACAATAATATATACAGTGAGACTGTCAGTTACACATAGCGTATTATAATATATAAAGAGAGAATGTAAGTGACACAGTGCATTATAATACATAATGATAGAATGTGAGTGACACACAGTGTATTATAATATATACAGTGAGACTGTCAGCGACAGTGTATTATAATATATACAGAGAGACTGTCAGCGAACCGCAATGTATTCTAATGCATACAGAGACTGTCAGTGACACACTGTACATTATAATATATACAGAGACAGACTGTCAGTGACACACAGTGTATTATAATATATCCTATGAAACTGTCAGTGACAGACAGTGCATTATAACATTTATAGAGACTGGCATTGACACACAGTGTATTATAATATATACGGAGACTGTCCGTGATACACAGTGTATTATAGTATATACAGAGACTGTCAGTGACACACAGTGTATTATAGTATATACAGACTGTCAGTGACACACAGTGTGTTATAATATATACAGAGAGGCTGTCCGTGACACACAGTTTATTATCATATACACAGTCTGTCAGTGGCACACAGTGTGTTATCATCTATATAGATAGAATGTCAGTGACACACAGTGTATTATAATATATACAGAGCGACTGTCAGCGACACACAGTGTATGATAATATATCCCAAGAAACTGTCAGTGACATCCAGTGTATTATAATATTTACAGAGATACTTTAAGTGACACACAGTGTATTATAATATATCCAGTGACTGTCAGTGACACACAGTGTATTATAATAAATACAAAGAGTCTGTCAGTGACACACAGTGTCTTATTATATATACAGAGAGACTGTCAGTGACAAACAGTGTATTATAATATATACAGAGACTGTCAGTGACACACAGTGTATTATAATATATACAAAGAGTCTGTCAGTGACACACAGTGTATTATAACATATACAGAGAGACTGTCAGTGACAAACAGTGTATTATAATATATACAGAGACTGTCAGTGACACACAGTGTATTATAATATACACAAAGAGTCTGTCTGTGACACACAATGTATTATAATATATACAGAGACTGTCAGTGACACACAGTGTATTATAATAAATACAAAGAGTCTGTCAGTGACACACAGTGTCTTATTATATATACAGAGAGACTGTCAGTGACAAACAGTGTATTATAATATATACAGAGACTGTCAGTGACACACAGTGTATTATAATATATACAAAGAGTCTGTCAGTGACACACAGTGTGTTATAACATATACAGAGAGACTGTCAGTGACAAACAGTGTATTATAATATATACAGAGAGACTGTCAGTGACACACAGTGTATTATAATATATACAGAGACAGTCAGTGACACACAGTGTATCATAATATATACAGTGAGACTGTAAGTGTCACACACTGTATTATAATATATACAGAGACTGTCAGTGACAAACAGTGTATTTTAATATATACAGAGAGACTGTCAGTGACACACAGTGTATTATAATATATACAGAGATTGTCAGTGACACACAGTGTATTATAGTATATACAGACTGTCAGTGACACACAGTGTGTTATAATATATACAGAGAGGCTGTCCGTGACACACAGTTTATTATCATATACACAGTCTGTCAGTGGCACACAGTGTGTTATGATCTATATAGATAGAATGTCAGTGACACACAGTGTATTATAATATATACAGAGCGACTGTCAGCGACACACAGTGTATGATAATATATCCCAAGAAACTGTCAGTGACATCCAGTGTATTATAATATTTACAGAGATACTTTAAGTGACACACAGTGTATTATAATATATACAGTGACTGTCAGTGACACACAGTGTATTATAATAAATACAAAGAGTCTGTCAGTGACACACAGTGTCTTATTATATATACAGAGAGACTGTCAGTGACAAACAGTGTATTATAATATATACAGAGACTGTCAGTGACACACAGTGTATTATAATATATACAAAGAGTCTGTCAGTGACACACAGTGTATTATAACATATACAGAGAGACTGTCAGTGACAAACAGTGTATTATAATATATACAGAGACTGTCAGTGACACACAGTGTATTATAATATACACAAAGAGTCTGTCAGTGACACACAATGTATTATAATATATACAGAGACTGTCAGTGACACACAGTGTATTATAATAAATACAAAGAGTCTGTCAGTGACACACAGTGTCTTATTATATATACAGAGAGACTGTCAGTGACAAACAGTGTATTATAATATATACAGAGACTGTCAGTGACACACAGTGTATTATAATATATACAAAGAGTCTGTCAGTGACACACAGTGTGTTATAACATATACAGAGAGACTGTCAGTGACAAACAGTGTATTATAATATATACAGAGAGACTGTCAGTGACACACAGTGTATTATAATATATACAGAGACAGTCAGTGACACACAGTGTATCATAATATATACAGTGAGACTGTAAGTGTCACACAGTGTATTATAATATATACAGAGACTGTCAGTGACAAACAGTGTATTTTAATATATACAGAGAGACGGTCAGTGACACACAGTGTATTATAATATATACAGAGATTGTCAGTGACACATAGTGTATTATAATATATACAGAGAGACTGTCAGTGACACACAATGTATTATAATATTTACAGAGGGACTGTCAGTGACCCACAGTATATTATAATATATACAGAGACTGTCAGTGACACACAGTGTTTTATAATATATACAGAGAGACTCTCAGTGACACACAGTGTATTATAATATATACAGAGGCTGTCAGTACCAGACAGTGTATTCTAAAATATGCAGAGAATGTCAGTGACGCAAAGTGTATTATAATATTTACAGAGATACTGTCAGTGACACACAGTGTATTATAATATATACAGGGGCTGTCAGTGACACACAGTGTATTATAATATATACAGAGACTGTCAGTGACACACAGTGTATTATAATATATACAGAGACTGTCAGTGACACATAGTGTATTATAATATATACAGAGAGACTGTCAGTGACACACCGTGTATTATAATATATACGCAGAGACTATCAGTGACATACAGTGTATTATAATATTTACAGAGAGACTGTCAGTGACACAGTGTATTATAATATATACCGAGAGACTGTCAGTGACACACAGTGTATTATAATATATACAGAGACTGTCAGTGACACACAGTGAATTATAATATATACAGAAACTTCAGAATACACATTGTATTATCATATTTACAGAGATACAGTCAGTGACACACTGTGTATTATAATATATACAGGGAGACTGTCAGTGACACACAGTGTATTATAATAAATACAGAGTCCGTCCGTGACACACAGTGTATTATAATATATACCGAGAGACTGTCAGTGACACATAGTGAATTATAATATATACAGAAACTTCAGAATACACAGTGTATTATAATATTTACAGAGATACAGTCAGTGACACACAGTGTAATATAATATATACAGTGTGACTGTCAGTTACACACAGTGTATTATAATATATACAGAGAGACAGTCAGCGACATATAGTGTATTATACCATATAAACAGAGAGACTGTCAGTGACACACAGTGTACTATAATATATACAGAGAGACAGTCAGTGACACACAGTGTATTATAATATATACAGGGAGACTGTCAGTGACACACAGTGTAATATAATATATACAGAGTGACAGTCAGTGACACACAGTGTATTGTCATATTTACAGAGACTGTCAGTGACACACAGTGTATTATCATATATACAGAGACTGTCAGTGACACACAGTGTATTATAATATGTACAGAGAGACTGTCAGTGACACACAGTATATTATAGTATATGCATAGAGACTGTCAGTGACACACAGTGTATTATAATATATACAGAAAGACTGTCAGTGACACACAGTGTATTATAATATATACAGATGGGCTGTCAGTGACACACTGTATTATCATATATACAGAGACTGTCAGTGACAGACAGTGTCTTATAATATGTACAGAGAGACTGTCAGTGACACACAGTGTGTTATAATATATGCAGAGAGACTGTCAGTGACACACAGTGTATTGTCATATTTACAGAGACTGTCAGTGACACACAGTGTATTATCATATATACAGAGACTGTCAGTGACACACAGTGTATTATAATATGTACAGAGAGACTGTCAGTGACACACAGTGTATTATAGTATATGCATAGAGACTGTCAGTGACACACAGTGTATTATAATATATACAGAAAGACTGTCAGTGACACACAGTGTATTATAATATATACAGATGGGCTGTCAGTGACACACTGTATTATCATATATACAGAGACTGTCAGTGACAGACAGTGTCTTATAATATGTACAGAGAGACTGTCAGTGACACACAGTGTATTATAATATATGCAGAGACTGTCAGTGACACACAGTGTATTATAATATATACAGAGACTGTCAGTGACACACAGTGTATTATAATATATACAGAGACTGTCAGTGACACACAGTGTATTATAACATATACAGAGAGACTGTCAGTGACACACCGTTTATTATAATATATACGCAGAGACTGTCAGTGACACACAGTGTGTAATACTATTTATAGAGAGGCTGTCAGAGCCGCACAGTGCATTATAATATTTACAGAGACTGTCAATGACACACAGTGGATTATAATATATACAGGGAGACTGTCAGTGACACACAGTGTATTATAATATACACAGAGAGACTGTCAGTGACACACAGTGAATTATAACATATACAGAGAGACTGTCAGTGACTCACAGTGTATTATAATATATACAGAGAGACTGTTAGTGACACACTGTGTATTATAATATATACAGAGAGGCTGTCAGTGACACACAGTGTATCATAATATATACAGTGAGACTGTAAGTGTCACACAGTGTATTATAATATATACACAGTTACTGTCAGTGACACACAGTGTATTATAATATATAGAGAGACTGTCAGTGTCACACAGTGTATTATAATATATACCGAGAGATTGTCAGTGACACACAGTGTAGTATAATATATACAGAGACTGTCAGTGACACACAGTGTATTTTAATATATACAGAGACTGTCAGTGACACACAGTGTATTATAAACTATACAGAGAGTCTGTCAGTGGCACACAGTGTGTTATAATATATACAGCGAGACTGTCAGTGACACACAGTGTATAATAATATATGCTGAGAAACTGTCAGTAATACACAGTGTATAATAATATATGCTGAGAAACTGTCAGTGACACACAGTGTATAATAATATATACAGAGAGGCTGTCAGTGACAGACAGTGTATTTCAATATATACAGAGAAATTCAGTGACACACAGTGTATTATAATATATACAGTGAGACTGTAAGTGTCACACAGTGTATTATAATATATACAGAGAGTCTGTCAGTGACACACAGTGTATTATAATATATGCATAGAGACTGTCAGTGATACACAGTGTATTATAATATATACAGAGAGACTGTCAGTGACAGACAGTGTATTATAATATATACAGATGGGCTACCTGTGACACACAATGTATTATAATATATTCCGAGACTGTCAGTGACACACAGTGTATTGTAATATATGCATTGAGACTGTCAGTGATACACAGTGTATTATAATATATACAGATGGGCTATCTGTGACACACAATGTATTATAATATATTCCGAGACTGTCAGTGACACACAGTGTATTATAATATATGCATAGAGACTGTCAGTGACACACAGTGTATTATAATATATACAGAGAGACTGTCAGTGACACACAGTGTATTCTAATATATACAACTGGGCTGTCAGTGACACACAGTGTATTATAATACATACAGAGAATCTGTCAGTGACACACAGTGTATTATAATATATACAGAGACTGTCAGTGACACATAGTGTATTATAATATATACAGAGAGACTGTCAGTGACACACCGTGTATTATAATATATACGCAGAGACTATCAGTGACATACAGTGTATTATAATATTTACAGAGACTGTCAGTGACACAGTGTATTATAATATATACCGAGAGACTGTCAGTGACACACAGTGTATTATAATATATACAGAGACTGTCAGTGACACACAGTGAATTATAATATATACAGAAACTTCAGAATACACATTGTATTATCATATTTACAGAGATACAGTCAGTGACACACTGTGTATTATAATATATACAGGGAGACTGTCAGTGACACACAGTGTATTATAATAAATACCGAGAGACTGTCAGTGACACATAGTGAATTATAATATATACAGAAACTTCAGAATACACAGTGTATTATAATATTTACAGAGATACAGTCAGTGACACACAGTGTAATATAATATATACAGTGAGACTGTCAGTTACACACAGTGTATTATAATATATACAGAGTGACAGTCAGCGACATATAGTGTATTATACTATATAAACAGAGAGACTGTCAGTGACACACAGTGTACTATAATATATACAGAGTGACTGTCAGTGACACACAGAGTATTATAATATATACAGAGAGACTGTCCGTGACACACAGCTTATTATCATATACACAGAGAGACGGTCAGTGCCACGCGATGTATTATAATATATATTAGAGAGACTGTCAGTGACACACAGTGTATTATAATATATACAGAGACTGTCAGTGACACACAGTGTATTTTAATATATACAGAGAGACAGTCAGTGACACACAGTGTATTATAATATATACAGGGAGACTGTCAGTGACACACAGTGTAATATAATATATACAGAGTGACAGTCAGTGACACACAGTGTATTGTCATATTTACAGAGACTGTCAGTGACACACAGTGTATTATCATATATACAGAGACTGTCAGTGACACACAGTGTATTATAATATGTACAGAGAGACTGTCAGTGACACACAGTGTATTATAGTATATGCATAGAGACTGTCAGTGACACACAGTGTATTATAATATATACAGAAAGACTGTCAGTGACACACAGTGTATTATAATATATACAGATGGGCTGTCAGTGACACACTGTATTATCATATATACAGAGACTGTCAGTGACAGACAGTGTCTTATAATATGTACAGAGAGACTGTCAGTGACACACAGTGTGTTATAATATATGCAGAGTGACTGTCAGTGACACACAGTGTATTGTCATATTTACAGAGACTGTCAGTGACACACAGTGTATTATCATATATACAGAGACTGTCAGTGACACACAGTGTATTATAATATGTACAGAGAGACTGTCAGTGACACACAGTGTATTATAGTATATGCATAGAGACTGTCAGTGACACACAGTGTATTATAATATATACAGAAAGACTGTCAGTCACACACAGTGTATTATAATATATACAGATGGGCTGTCAGTGACACACTGTATTATCATATATACAGAGACTGTCAGTGACAGACAGTGTCTTATAATATGTACAGAGAGACTGTCAGTGACACACAGTGTATTATAATATATGCAGAGACTGTCAGTGACACACGGTGTATTATAATATATACAGAGACTGTCAGTGACACACAGTGTATTATAATATATACAGAGACTGTCAGTGACACACAGTGTATTATAATATATACAGAGAGACTGTCAGTGACACACCGTTTATTATAATATATACGCAGAGACTGTCAGTGACACACAGTGTGTAATACTATTTATAGAGAGGCTGTCAGAGCCGCACAGTGCATTATAATATTCACAGAGACTGTCAATGACACACAGTGGATTATAATATATACAGGGAGACTGTCTGTGACACACAGTGTATTATAATATACACAGAGAGACTGTCAGTGACACACAGTGAATTATAACATATACAGAGAGACTGTCAGTGACTCACAGTGTATTATAATATATACAGAGAGACTGTTAGTGACACACTGTGTATTATAATATATATAGAGAGGCTGTCAGTGACACACAGTGTATCATAATATATACAGTGAGACTGTAAGTGTCACACAGTGTATTATAATATATACACAGTTACTGTCAGTGACACACAGTGTATTATAATATATACAGAGACTGTCAGTGACACACAGTGTATTATAATATATACAGAGAGATTGTCAGTGACACACAGTGTAGTATAATATATACAGAGCGACTGTCAGTGACACACAGTGTATTATAATATATACAGAGACTGTCAGTGACACACAGTGTATTATAATATATACAGAGACTGTCAGTGACACACAGTGTTTTATAAACTATACAGAGAGTCTGTCAGTGGCACACAGTGTGTTATAATATATACCGAGAGATTGTCAGTGACACACAGTGTAGTATAATATATACAGAGACTGTCAGTGACACACAGTGTATTATAATATATACAGAGACTGTCAGTGACACACAGTGTATTATAATATATACAGAGAGACTGTCAGTGTCACACAGTGTATTATAATATATACCGAGAGATTGTCAGTGACACACAGTGTAGTATAATATATACAGAGACTGTCAGTGACACACAGTGTATTATAATATATACAGAGACTGTCAGTGACACACAGTGTATTATAAACTATACAGAGAGTCTGTCAGTGGCACACAGTGTGTTATAATATATACAGCGAGACTGTCAGTGACACACAGTGTATAATAATATATGCAGAGAAACTGTCAGTGACACACAGTGTATAATAATATATACAGAGAGGCTGTCAGTGACAGACAGTGTATTTAAATATATACAGAGAAATCCAGTGACACACAGTGTATTATAATATATACAGTGAGACTGTAAGTGTCACACAGTGTATTATAATATATACAGAGAGTCTGTCAGTGACACACAGTGTATTATAATATATACAGATGGGCTATCTGTGACACACAATGTATTATAATATATTCCGAGACTGTCAGTGATACACAGTCTATTATAATATATGCATAGAGACTGTCAGTGACACACAGTGTATTATAATATATGCATTGAGACTGTCAGTGATACACAGTGTATTATAATATATACAGATGGGCTATCTGTGACACACAATGTATTATAATATATTCCGAGACTGTCAGTGACACACAGTGTATTATAATATATGCATAGAGACTGTCAGTGACACACAGTGTATTATAATATATACAGAGAGACTGTCAGTGACACACAGTATATTATAATATATACAGAGACTGTCAGTGACACACAGTGTATTATAATATATACAGAGACTGTCAGTGACACACAGTGTATTATAATATATACAAAGAGACTGTCAGTGACACACAGTGTGTTATAATATATACAGAGAGACTGTCAGTGACACATAGTGTATTGTAACATATACAGAGAGACTGTCAGTGACACACTGTGTATTATAATATATACAGAGACAGTCAGTGACACACAGTGTATCATAATATATACAGTGAGACTGTAAGTGTCACACAGTGTATTATAATATATACACAGTTACTGTCAGTGACACACAGTGTATTATAATATATACAGAGACTGTCTGTGTCACACACTGTATTATAATATATACAAAGAGACTGTCAGTGACACACAGTGTGTTATAATATATACAGAGAGACTGTCAGTGACACATAGTGTATTATAATATATACAAAGAGACTGTCAGTGACACACAGTGTGTTATAATATATACAGAGAGACTGTCAGTGACACATAGTTTATTGTAACATATACAGAGAGACTGTCAGTGACACACTGTGTATTATTATATATACAGAGACAGTCAGTGACACACAGTGTATCATAATATATACAGTGAGACTGTAAGTGTCACACAGTGTATTATAATATATACACAGTTACTGTCAGTGACACACAGTGTATTATAATATATACAGCGACTGTCAGTGACACACAGTGTATTTTAATATATACAGAGAGACGGTCAGTGACACACTGTATTATAATATATACAGGGAGACTGTCAGTGACACACAGTGTAATATAATATATACAGAGTGACAGTCAGTGACACACAGTGTGTTATTATATATGCAGAGTCTGTCCGTGACACACAGTGTATTATAATATATGCAGCGACTGTCAGTGACACACAGTGTATTATAACATATACAGAGAGACTGTCAGTAAGACGCAGTGTGTTATAATATATGCAGAGAGACTGTCAGTGACACACAGTGTATTGTCATATTTACAGAGACTGTCAGTGACACACAGTGTATTATCATATATACAGAGACTGTCAGTGACACACAGTGTATTATAATATGTACAGAGAGACTGTCAGTGACACACAGTGTATTATAGTATATGCATAGAGACTGTCAGTGACACACAGTGTATTATAATATATACAGAAAGACTGTCAGTGACACACAGTGTATTATAATATATACAGATGGGCTGTCAGTGACACACTGTATTATCATATATACAGAGACTGTCAGTGACACACAGTGTCTTATAATATGTACAGAGAGACTGTCAGTGACACACAGTGTATTATAATATATGCAGAGACTGTCAGTGACACACAGTGTATTATAATATATACAGAGACTGTCAGTGACACACAGTGTATTATAATATATACAGAGACTGTCAGTGACACACAGTGTATTATAATATATACAGAGAGACTGTCAGTGACACACCATGTATTATAATATATACGCAGAGACTATCAGTGACACACAGTGTATTATAATATTTACAGAGAGACTGTCAGTGACACAGTGTATTATAATATATACCGAGAGACTGTCAGTGACACACAGTGTATTATAATATTTACAGAGAGACTGTCAGTGACACACAGTGTATTATAATATATACAGGGGCTGTCAGTGACACACAGTGGATTATAATATATACAGAGACTGTCAGTGACACACAGTGTATTATAATATATACAGAGACTGTCAGTGACACACAGTGTATTATAATATATACAGAGAGACTGTCAGTGACACACCGTGTATTATAATATATACGCAGAGACTATCAGTGACACACAGTGTATTATAATATTTACAGAGAGACTGTCAGTGACCCACAGTGTATTATAATATATACAGAGACTGTCAGTGACACACAGTGTATTATAATATATACAGAGAGACTGTTAGTGACACACAGTCTATTATAATATATACAGATACTGTCAGTGACACGCAGTGTATTTAAATATATAACGAGACTGTCAGTGACACACAGTGCATTATAATATATACAGAGAGACTATCAGTGCCACACAGTGTGTTATAATATAAACAGAGAGTCTGTCAGTGGCACACAGTGTATTATAATATATACAGAGAGACTCTCAGTGACACACAGTGTATTATAATATATACAGAGACTGTCAGTGACACACAGTGTATTATAATATATACAGAGAGACTGTCAGTGACACACCGTGTATTATAATATATACGCAGAGACTATCAGTGACACACAGTGTATTATAATATTTACAGAGAGACTGTCAGTGACACAGTGTATTATAATATATACCGAGAGACTGTCAGTGACACACAGTGTATTATAATATATACAGAGACTGTCAGTGACACACAGTGAATTATAATATATACAGAAACTTCAGAATACACATTGTATTATCATATTTACAGAGATACAGTCAGTGACACACTGTGTATTATAATACATACAGGGAGACTGTCAGTGACACACAGTGTATTATAATAAATACAGAGTCCGTCCGTGACACACAGTGTATTATAATATATACCGAGAGACTGTCAGTGACACATAGTGAATTATAATATATACAGAAACTTCAGAATACACAGTGTATTATAATATTTACAGAGATACAGTCAGTGACACACAGTGTAATATAATATATACAGTGAGACTGTCAGTTACACACAGTGTATTATAATATATACAGAGAGACAGTCAGCGACATATAGTGTATTATACTATATAAACAGAGAGACTGTCAGTGACACACAGTGTACTATAATATATACAGAGTGACTGTCAGTGACACACAGAGTATTATAATATATACAGAGAGACTGTCCGTGACACACAGTTTATTATCATATACACAGAGAGACGGTCAGTGCCACGCGATGTATTATAATATATATTAGAGAGACTGTCAGTGACACACAGTGTATTATAATATATACAGAGACTGTCAGTGACACACAGTGTATTTTAATATATACAGAGAGACAGTCAGTGACACACAGTGTATTATAATATATACAGGGAGACTGTCAGTGACACACAGTGTAATATAATATATACAGAGTGACAGTCAGTGACACACAGTGTATTGTCATATTTACAGAGACTGTCAGTGACACACAGTGTATTATCATATATACAGAGACTGTCAGTGACACACAGTGTATTATAATATGTCCAGAGAGACTGTCAGTGACACACAGTGTATTATAGTATATGCATAGAGACTGTCAGTGACACACAGTGTATTATAATATATACAGAAAGACTGTCAGTGACACACAGTGTATTATAGTATATACAGATGGGCTGTCAGTGACACACTGTATTATCATATATACAGAGACTGTCAGTGACAGACAGTGTCTTATAATATGTACAGAGAGACTGTCAGTGACACACAGTGTGTTATAATATATGCAGAGAGACTGTCAGTGACACACAGTGTATTGTCATATTTACAGAGACTGTCAGTGACACACAGTGTACTATCATATATACAGAGACTGTCAGTGACACACAGTGTATTATAATATGTACAGAGAGACTGTCAGTGACACACAGTGTATTATAGTATATGCATAGAGACTTTCAGTGACACACAGTGTATTATAATATATACAGAAAGACTGTCAGTGACACACAGTGTATTATAATATATACAGATGGGCTGTCAGTAACACACTGTATTATCATATATACAGAGACTGTCAGTGACAGACAGTGTCTTATAATATGTACAGAGAGACTGTCAGTGACACACAGTGTATTATAATATATGCAGAGACTGTCAGTGACACACAGTGTATTATAATATATACAGAGACTGTCAGTGACACACAGTGTATTATAATATATACAGAGACTGTCAGTGACACACAGTGTATTATAATATATACAGAGAGACTGTCAGTGACACACAGTGTATTATAATATATACAGAGACTGTCAGTGACACACAGTGTATTATAATATATACAGAGACTGTCAGTGACACACAGTGTATTATAATATATACAGAGACTGTCAGTGACACACAGTGTATTATAATATATACAGAGACTGTCAGTGACACACAGTGTATTATAATATATACAGAGACTGTCAGTGACACACAGTGTATTATAATATATACAGAGACTGTCAGTGACACACAGTGTGTAATACTATTTATAGAGAGGCTGTCAGAGCCGCACAGTGCATTATAATATTTACAGAGACTGTCAATGACACACAGTGGATTATAATATATACAGGGAGACTGTCAGTGACACACAGTGTATTATAATATACACAGAGAGACTGTCAGTGACACACAGTGAATTATAACATATACAGAGAGACTGTCAGTGACTCACAGTGTATTATAATATATACAGAGAGACTGTTAGTGACACACTGTGTATTATAATATATATAGAGAGGCTGTCAGTGACACACAGTGTATCATAATATATACAGTGAGACTGTAAGTGTCACACAGTGTATTATAATATATACACAGTTACTGTCAGTGACACACAGTGTATTATAATATATAGAGAGACTGTCAGTGTCACACAGTGTATTATAATATATACCGAGAGATTGTCAGTGACACACAGTGTAGTATAATATATCCAGAGACTGTCAGTGACACACAGTGTATTATAATATATACAGAGACTGTCAGTGACACACAGTGTATTATAATATATGCATAGAGACTGTCAGTGACACACAGTGTATTATAATATGTACAGAGAGACTGTCAGTGACCCACAGTGTATTATAATATATGCATTGAGACTGTCAGTGATACACAGTGTATTATAATATATACAGATGGGCTATCTGTGACACACAATGTATTATAATATATTCCGAGACTGTCAGTGACACACAGTGTATTATAATATATGCATAGAGACTGTCAGTGACACACAGTGTATTATAATATATACAGAGAGACTGTCAGTGACACACAGTGTATTCTAATATATACAACTGGGCTGTCAGTGACACACAGTGTATTATAATACATACAGAGAGTCTGTCAGTGACACACAGTGTATTATAATATAAACAGAGAGACTCTCAATGACACACAGTACATTATAATATATACAGAGGCTGTCAGTAACAGACAGTGTATTCTAAAATATGCAGAGAATGTCAGTGACGCTAAGTGTATTATAATATATACAGAGACTGTCAGTGACACACAGTGTATTTTAATATATCCTTCGAAACAGTCAGTGACACACAGTGTATTATAATATATACAGAGACTGTCAGTGACACACAGTGTATTATAATATATACAGTGAGACTGTAAGTGACACACAGTGTATTATAATATATACAGTTACTGTCAGTGACACACAGTGTATTATAATATATACAGAGATTGTCAGTGACACACAGTGTATTATAATATATACAAAGAGACTGTCAGTGACACACAGTGTGTTATAATATATACAAAGAGACTGTCAGTGACACACAGTGTATTATAATATATACAGAGAGACTGTCAGTGACACACAGTATATTATAATATATACAGAGAGACTGTCAGTGACACACAGTGTATTATAATATATACAGAGAGACTGTCAGTGACACACAGTGTATTATAATATATACAGAGACTGTCAGTGACACACAGTGTATTATAATATATACAGAGACTGTCAGTGACACACAGTGTATTATAATATATACAAAGAGACTGTCAGTGACACACAGTGTGTTATAATATATACAGAGAGACTGTCAGTGACACATAGTGTATTGTAACATATACAGAGAGACTGTCAGTGACACACTGTGTATTATAATATATACAGAGACAGTCAGTGACACACAGTGTATCATAATATATACAGTGAGACTGTAAGTGTCACACAGTGTATTATAATATATACACAGTTACTGTCAGTGACACACAGTGTATTATAATATATACAGAGACTGTCTGTGTCACACACTGTATTATAATATATACAAAGAGACTGTCAGTGACACACAGTGTGTTATAATATATACAGAGAGACTGTCAGTGACACATAGTGTATTATAATATATACAAAGAGACTGTCAGTGACACACAGTGTGTTATAATATATACAGAGAGACTGTCAGTGACACATAGTGTATTGTAACATATACAGAGAGACTGTCAGTGACACACTGTGTATTATAATATATACAGAGACAGTCAGTGACACACAGTTTATCATAATATATACAGTGAGACTGTAAGTGTCACACAGTGTATTATAATATATACACAGTTACTGTCAGTGACACACAGTGTATTATAATATATACAGAGACTGTCAGTGACACACAGTGTATTTTAATATATACAGAGAGACGGTCAGTGACACACAGTGTATTATAATATATACAGGGAGACTGTCAGTGACACACAGTGTAATATAATATATACAGAGTGACAGTCAGTGACACACAGTGTGTTATTATATATGCAGAGTCTGTCCGTGACACACAGTGTATTATAATATATGCAGCGACTGTCAGTGACCCACAGTGTCTTATAACATATACAGAGAGACTGTCAGTAAGACGCAGTGTGTTATAATATATGCAGAGAGACTGTCAGTGACACACAGTGTATTGTCATATTTACAGAGACTGTCAGTGACACACAGTGTATTATAATATGTACAGAGAGACTGTCAGTGACACACAGTGTATTATAGTATATGCATAGAGACTGTCAGTGACACACAGTGTATTATAATATATACAGAAAGACTGTCAGTGACACACAGTGTATTATAATATATACAGATGGGCTGTCAGTGACACACTGTATTATCATATATACAGAGACTGTCAGTGACACACAGTGTCTTATAATATGTACAGAGAGACTGTCAGTGACACACAGTGTATTATAATATATGCAGAGACTGTCAGTGACACACAGTGTATTATAATATATACAGAGACTGTCAGTGACACACAGTGTATTATAATATATACAGAGACTGTCAGTGACACACAGTGTATTATAATATATACAGAGAGACTGTCAGTGACACACCATGTATTATAATATATACGCAGAGACTATCAGTGACACACAGTGTATTATAATATTTACAGAGAGACTGTCAGTGACACAGTGTATTATAATATATACCGAGAGACTGTCAGTGACACACAGTGTATTATAATATTTACAGAGAGACTGTCAGTGACACACAGTGTATTATAATATATACAGGGGCTGTCAGTGACACACAGTGGATTATAATATATACAGAGACTGTCAGTGACACACAGTGTATTATAATATATACAGAGACTGTCAGTGACACATAGTGTATTATAATATATACAGAGAGACTGTCAGTGACACACCGTGTATTATAATATATACAGAGACTGTCAGTGACACACAGTGTTTTATAATATATCCAGAGAGACTGTCAGTGACACACAGTCTATTATAATATATACAGATACTGTCAGTGACACGCAGTGTATTTAAATATATAACGAGACTGTCAGTGACACACAGTGCATTATAATATATACAGAGAGACTATCAGTGCCACACAGTGTGTTATAATATAAACAGAGAGTCTGTCAGTGGCACACAGTGTATTATAATATATACAGAGAGACTCTCAGTGACACAGTGTATTATAATATATACAGAGAGACTGTCAGTGACACACAGTGTATTATAATATATACAGAGAGACTGTCAGTGACACACCGTGTATTATAATATATACAGAGAGACTGTCAGTGACACACCGTGTATTATAATATATACGCAGAGACTATCAGTGACACACAGTGTATTATAATATTTACAGAGAGACTGTCAGTGACACAGTGTATTATAATATATACCGAGAGACTGTCAGTGACACACAGTGTATTATAATATTTACAGAGAGACTGTCAGTGACACACAGTGTATTATAATATATACAGGGGCTGTCAGTGACACACAGTGTATTATAATATTTACAGAGAGACTGTCAGTGACACACAGTGTATTATAATATATACAGAGACTGTCAGTGACACATAGTGTATTATAATATATACAGAGAGACTGTCAGTGACACACCGTGTATTATAATATATACGCAGAGACTATCAGTGACACACAGTGTATTATAATATTTACAGAGAGACTGTCAGTGACCCACAGTGTTTTATAATATATCCAGAGAGACTGTCAGTGACACACAGTCTATTATAATATATACAGATACTGTCAGTGACACGCAGTGTATTTAAATATATACAGAGACTGTCAGTGACACACAGTGCATTATAATATAAACAGAGAGTCTGTCAGTGGCACACAGTGTATTATAATATATACAGAGAGACTCTCAGTGACACACAGTGTATTATAATATATGCAGAGGCTGTCAGTAACAGACAGTGTATTCTAAAATATGCAGAGAATGTCAGTGACGCAAAGTGTATTATAATATTTACAGAGATACTGTCAGTGACACACAGTGTATTATAATATATACAGGGGCTGTCAGTGACACACAGTGTATTATAATATATACAGAGACTGTCAGTGACACACAGTGTATTATAATATATACAGAGACTGTCAGTGACACACAGTGTATTATAATATATACAGGGGCTGTCAGTGACACACAGTGTATTATAATATATACAGAGACTGTCAGTGACACACAGTGTATTATAATATATACAGGGGCTGTCAGTGACACACCGTGTATTATAATATATACGCAGAGACTATCAGTGACACACAGTGTATTATAATATTTACAGAGAGACTGTCAGTGACACAGTGTATTATAATATATACAAAGACTGTCAGTGACACACAGTGTGTTATAATATAGACAGAGACGGTCAGTGACACACAGTGAATTATAATATATACAGGGAGACTGTCAGTGACACACAGTGTATTATAATAAATACAGAGTCCGTCCGTGACACACAGTGTATTATAATATATACAGAAACTTCAGAATACACAGTGTATTATAATATTTACAGAGATACTGTCAGTGACACACAGTGTAATATAATATATACAGTGAGACTGTCAGTTACACACAGTGTATTATAATATATACAGAGAGACAGTCAGCGACATATAGTGTATTATAATATACACAGGGACTGTCAGTGACACACAGTGTACTATAATATATACAGAGTGACTGTCAGTGACACACAGAGTATTATAATATATACAGAGAGACTGTCCGTGACACACAGTTTATTATCATATACACAGAGAGACGGTCAGTGCCACGCGATGTATTATAATATATATTAGAGAGACTGTCAGTGACACACAGTGTATTATAATATATACAGAGACTGTCAGTGACACACAGTGTATTTTAATATATACAGAGGGACAGTCAGTGACACACAGTGTATTATAATATATACAGGGAGACTGTCAGTGACACACAGTGTAATATAATATATACAGAGTGACAGTCAGTGACACACAGTGTGTTATTATATATGCAGAGTCTGTCCGTGACACACAGTGTATTATAATATATGCAGCGACTGTCAGTGACACACAGTGTATTATAACATATACAGAGAGACTGTCAGTAAGACGCAGTGTGTTATAATATATGCAGAGAGACTGTCAGTGACACACAGTGTATTGTCATATTTACAGAGACTGTCAGTGACACACAGTGTATTATCATATATACAGAGACTGTCAGTGACACACAGTGTATTATAATATGTACAGAGAGACTGTCAGTGACACACACTGTATTATAGTATATGCATAGAGACTGTCAGTGACACACAGTGTATTATAATATATACAGAAAGACTGTCAGTGACACACAGTGTATTATAATATATACAGATGGGCTGTCAGTGACACACAGTGTATTATCATATATACAGAGACTGTCAGTGACACACAGTGTCTTATAATATGTACAGAGAGACTGTCAGTGACACACAGTGTATTATAATATATGCAGAGACTGTCAGTGACACACAGTGTATTATAATATATACAGAGACTGTCAGTGACACACAGTGTATTATAATATATACAGAGACTGTCAGTGACACACAGTGTATTAGAATATATACAGAGACTGTCAGTGACACACAGTGTGTAATACTATTTATAGAGAGGCTGTCAGAGCCGCACAGTGCATTATAATATTTACAGAGACTGTCAATGACACACAGTGGATTATAATATATACAGGGAGACTGTCAGTGACACACAGTGTATTATAATATACACAGAGAGACTGTCAGTGACACACAGTGAATTATAACGTATACAGAGAGACTGTCAGTGACTCACAGTGTATTATAATATATACAGAGAGACTGTTAGTGACACACTGTGTATTATAATATATATAGAGAGGCTGTCAGTGACACACAGTGTATCATAATATATACAGAGACTGTCAGCGTCACACAGTGTATTATAATATATACACAGTTACTGTCAGTGACACACAGTGTATTATAATATATAGAGAGACTGTCAGTGTCACACAGTGTATTATAATATATACCGAGAGATTGTCAGTGACACACAGTGTATTATAATATATACAGAGACTGTCAGTGACACACAGTGTATTATAATATATACAGAGACTGTCAGTGACACACAGTGTATTATAAACTATACAGAGAGTCTGTCAGTGGCACACAGTGTGTTATAATATATACAGCGAGACTGTCAGTGACACACAGTGTATAATAATATATGCAGAGAAACTGTCAGTGACACACAGTGTATAATAATATATACAGAGAGGCTGTCAGTGACAGACAGTGTATTTAAATATATACAGAGAAATTCAGTGACACACAGTGTATTATAATATATACAGTGAGACTGTAAGTGTCACACAGTGTATTATAATATGTACAGAGAGACTGTCAGTGACCCACAGTGTATTATAATATATGCATAGAGACTGTCAGTGACACACGGTGTATTATAATATGTACAGAGAGACTGTCAGTGACCCACAGTGTATTATAATATATATAGAGACTGTCAGTGACACACAGTGTATTATAATATATACAGATGGGCTATCTGTGACACACAATGTATTATAATATATTCCGAGACTGTCAGTGACACACAGTGTATTATAATATATGCATAGAGACTGTCAGTGACACACAGTGTATTATAATATATACAGAGAGACTGTCAGTGACACACAGTGTATTATAATACATACAGAGAATCTGTCAGTGACACACAGTGTATTATAATATAAACAGAGAGAGTCTCAATGACACACAGTACATTATAATATATACAGAGGCTGTCAGTAACAGACAGTGTATTCTAAAATATGCAGAGAATGTCAGTGACGCTAAGTGTATTATAATATATACAGAGGCTGTCAGTGACACACAGTGTATTTTAATATATCCTTCGAAACAGTCAGTGACACACAGTGTATTATAATATATACAGAGACTGTCAGTGACACACAGTGTATTATAATATATACAGTGAGACTGTAAGTGACACACAGTGTATTATAATATATACAGAGATTGTCAGTGACACACAGTGTATTATAATATATACAGAGACTGTCAGTGACACACAGTGTATTATAATATATACAGAGACTGTCAGTGACACACAGTGTATTATAATATATACAGAGACTGTCAGTGACACACAGTGTATTATAATATATACAGAGAGACTGTCAGTGACACACAGTGTATTATAATATATACAGAGAGATTGTCAGTGACACACAGTATATTATACTATATACAGAGACTGTCAGTGACACACAGTGTATTATAATATATACAGAGACTGTCAGTGACACACAGTGTATTATAATATATACAAAGAGACTGTCAGTGACACACAGTGTGTTATAATATATACAGAGAGACTGTCAGTGACACATAGTGTATTGTAACATATACAGAGAGACTGTCAGTGACACACTGTGTATTATAATATATACAGAGACAGTCAGTGACACACAGTGTATTATAATATATACAGTGAGACTGTAAGTGACACACAGTGTATTATAATATATACAGAGAGACTGTCAGTGACACACAGTGTATTATAATATATACAGAGAGATTGTCAGTGACACACAGTATGTTATAATATATACAGAGACTGTCAGTGACACACAGTGTATTATAATATATACAGAGACTGTCAGTGACACACAGTGTATTATAATATATACAAAGAGACTGTCAGTGACACACAGTGTATCATAATATATACAGTGAGACTGTAAGTGTCACACAGTGTATTATAATATATACACAGTTACTGTCAGTGACACACAGTGTATTATAATATATACAGAGACTGTCAGTGACACACAGTGTATTTTAATATATACAGAGAGACGGTCAGTGACACACAGTGTATTATAATATATACAGAGACTGTCAGTGACACACAGTGTATTATAATATATACAGAGACTGTCAGTGACACACAGTGTATTATAATATATACAGAGACTGTCAGTGACACACAGTGTATTATAATATATACAGAGACTGTCAGTGACACACAGTGTATTATAATATATACAGAGACTGTCAGTGACACACAGTGTGTAATTCTATTTATAGAGAGGCTGTCAGAGCCGCACAGTGCATTATAATATTTACAGAGACTGTCAATGACACACAGTGGATTATAATATATACAGGGAGACTGTCAGTGACACACAGTGTATTATAATATACACAGAGAGACTGTCAGTGACACACAGTGAATTATAACATATACAGAGAGACTGTCAGTGACTCACAGTGTATTATAATATATACAGAGAGACTGTTAGTGACACACTGTGTATTATAATATATACAGAGAGGCTGTCAGTGACACACAGTGTATCATAATATATACAGTGAGACTGTAAGTGTCACACAGTGTATTATAATATATACACAGTTACTGTCAGTGACACACAGTGTATTATAATATATAGAGAGACTGTCAGTGTCACACAGTGTATTATAATATATACCGAGAGATTGTCAGTGACACACAGTGTAGTATAATATATACAGAGACTGTCAGTGACACTCAGTGTATTATAATATATACAGAGACTGTCAGTGACACACAGTGTATTATAATATGTACAGAGAGACTGTCAGTGACCCACAGTGTATTATAATATATGCATAGAGACTGTCAGTGACACACGGTGTATTATAATATGTACAGAGAGACTGTCAGTGACCCACAGTGTATTATAATATATATAGAGACTGTCAGTGACACACAGTGTATTATAATATATACAGATGGGCTATCTGTGACACACAATGTATTATAATATATTCCGAGACTGTCAGTGACACACAGTGTATTATAATATATGCATAGAGACTGTCAGTGACACACAGTGTATTATAATATATACAGAGAGACTGTCAGTGACACACAGTGTATTATAATACATACAGAGAATCTGTCAGTGACACACAGTGTATTATAATATAAACAGAGAGAGTCTCAATGACACACAGTACATTATAATATATACAGAGGCTGTCAGTAACAGACAGTGTATTCTAAAATATGCAGAGAATGTCAGTGACGCTAAGTGTATTATAATATATACAGAGACTGTCAGTGACACACAGTGTATTTTAATATATCCTTCGAAACAGTCAGTGACACACAGTGTATTATAATATATACAGAGACTGTCAGTGACACACAGTGTATTATAATATATACAGTGAGACTGTAAGTGACACACAGTGTATTATAATATATACAGAGATTGTCAGTGACACACAGTGTATTATAATATATACAGAGACTGTCAGTGACACACAGTGTATTATAATATATACAGAGACTGTCAGTGACACACAGTGTATTATAATATATACAGAGACTGTCAGTGACACACAGTGTATTATAATATATACAGAGAGACTGTCAGTGACACACAGTGTATTATAATATATACAGAGAGATTGTCAGTGACACACAGTATATTATACTATATACAGAGACTGTCAGTGACACACAGTGTATTATAATATATACAGAGACTGTCAGTGACACACAGTGTATTATAATATATACAAAGAGACTGTCAGTGACACACAGTGTGTTATAATATATACAGAGAGACTGTCAGTGACACATAGTGTATTGTAACATATACAGAGAGACTGTCAGTGACACACTGTGTATTATAATATATACAGAGACAGTCAGTGACACACAGTGTATTATAATATATACAGTGAGACTGTAAGTGACACACAGTGTATTATAATATATACAGAGATTGTCAGTGACACACAGTGTATTATAATATATACAGAGACTGTCAGTGACACACAGTGTATTATAATATATACAGAGACTGTCAGTGACACACAGTGTATTATAATATATACAGAGACTGTCAGTGACACACAGTGTATTATAATATATACAGAGAGACTGTCAGTGACACACAGTGTATTATAATATATACAGAGAGATTGTCAGTGACACACAGTATATTATAATATATACAGAGACTGTCAGTGACACACAGTGTATTATAATATATACAGAGACTGTCAGTGACACACAGTGTATTATAATATATACAAAGAGACTGTCAGTGACACACAGTGTATCATAATATATACAGTGAGACTGTAAGTGTCACACAGTGTATTATAATATATACACAGTTACTGTCAGTGACACACAGTGTATTATAATATATACAGAGACTGTCAGTGACACACAGTGTATTTTAATATATACAGAGAGACGGTCAGTGACACACAGTGTATTATAATATATACAGAGACTGTCAGTGACACACAGTGTATTATAATATATACAGAGACTGTCAGTGACACACAGTGTATTATAATATATACAGAGACTGTCAGTGACACACAGTGTATTATAATATATACAGAGACTGTCAGTGACACACAGTGTATTATAATATATACAGAGACTGTCAGTGACACACAGTGTGTAATACTATTTATAGAGAGGCTGTCAGAGCCGCACAGTGCATTATAATATTTACAGAGACTGTCAATGACACACAGTGGATTATAATATATACAGGGAGACTGTCAGTGACACACAGTGTATTATAATATACACAGAGAGACTGTCAGTGACACACAGTGAATTATAACATATACAGAGAGACTGTCAGTGACTCACAGTGTATTATAATATATACAGAGAGACTGTTAGTGACACACTGTGTATTATAATATATATAGAGAGGCTGTCAGTGACACACAGTGTATCATAATATATACAGTGAGACTGTAAGTGTCACACAGTGTATTATAATATATACACAGTTACTGTCAGTGACACACAGTGTATTATAATATATAGAGAGACTGTCAGTGTCACACAGTGTATTATAATATATACCGAGAGATTGTCAGTGACACACAGTGTAGTATAATATATCCAGAGACTGTCAGTGACACACAGTGTATTATAATATATACAGAGACTGTCAGTGACACACAGTGTATTATAATATATGCATAGAGACTGTCAGTGACACACAGTGTATTATAATATGTACAGAGAGACTGTCAGTGACCCACAGTGTATTATAATATATGCATTGAGACTGTCAGTGATACACAGTGTATTATAATATATACAGATGGGCTATCTGTGACACACAATGTATTATAATATATTCCGAGACTGTCAGTGACACACAGTGTATTATAATATATGCATAGAGACTGTCAGTGACACACAGTGTATTATAATATATACAGAGAGACTGTCAGTGACACACAGTGTATTCTAATATATACAACTGGGCTGTCAGTGACACACAGTGTATTATAATACATACAGAGAGTCTGTCAGTGACACACAGTGTATTATAATATAAACAGAGAGACTCTCAATGACACACAGTACAATATAATATATACAGAGGCTGTCAGTAACAGACAGTGTATTCTAAAATATGCAGAGAATGTCAGTGACGCTAAGTGTATTATAATATATACAGAGACTGTCAGTGACACACAGTGTATTTTAATATATCCTTCGAAACAGTCAGTGACACACAGTGTATTATAATATATACAGAGACTGTAAGTGACACACAGTGTATTATAATATATACAGTGAGACTGTAAGTGACACACAGTGTATTATAATATATACAGTTACTGTCAGTGACACACAGTGTATTATAATATATACAGAGATTGTCAGTGACACACAGTGTATTATAATATATACAAAGAGACTGTCAGTGACACACAGTGTGTTATAATATATACAAAGAGACTGTCAGTGACACACAGTGTATTATAATATATACAGAGAGACTGTCAGTGACACACAGTATATTATAATATATACAGAGAGACTGTCAGTGACACACAGTGTATTATAATATATACAGAGAGACTGTCAGTGACACACAGTGTATTATAATATATACAGAGACTGTCAGTGACACACAGTGTATTATAATATATACAGAGACTGTCAGTGACACACAGTGTATTATAATATATACAAAGAGACTGTCAGTGACACACAGTGTGTTATAATATATACAGAGAGACTGTCAGTGACACATAGTGTATTGTAACATATACAGAGAGACTGTCAGTGACACACTGTGTATGATAATATATACAGAGACAGTCAGTGACACACAGTGTATCATAATATATACAGTGAGACTGTAAGTGTCACACAGTGTATTATAATATATACACAGTTACTGTCAGTGACACACAGTGTATTATAATATATACAGAGACTGTCTGTGTCACACACTGTATTATAATATATACAAAGAGACTGTCAGTGACACACAGTGTGTTATAATATATACAGAGAGACTGTCAGTGACACATAGTGTATTATAATATATACAAAGAGACTGTCAGTGACACACAGTGTGTTATAATATATACAGAGAGACTGTCAGTGACACATAGTGTATTGTAACATATACAGAGAGACTGTCAGTGACACACTGTGTATTATAATATATACAGAGACAGTCAGTGACACACAGTGTATCATAATATATACAGTGAGACTGTAAGTGTCACACAGTGTATTATAATATATACACAGTTACTGTCAGTGACACACAGTGTATTATAATATATACAGAGACTGTCAGTGACACACAGTGTATTTTAATATATACAGAGAGACGGTCAGTGACACACAGTGTATTATAATATATACAGGGAGACTGTCAGTGACACACAGTGTAATATAATATATACAGAGTGACAGTCAGTGACACACAGTGTGTTATTATATATGCAGAGTCTGTCCGTGACACACAGTGTATTATAATATATGCAGCGACTGTCAGTGACCCACAGTGTATTATAACATATACAGAGAGACTGTCAGTAAGACGCAGTGTGTTATAATATATGCAGAGAGACTGTCAGTGACACACAGTGTATTGTCATATTTACAGAGACTGTCAGTGACACACAGTGTATTATAATATGTACAGAGAGACTGTCAGTGACACACAGTGTATTATAGTATATGCATAGAGACTGTCAGTGACACACAGTGTATTATAATATATACAGAAAGACTGTCAGTGACACACAGTGTATTATAATATATACAGATGGGCTGTCAGTGACACACTGTATTATCATATATACAGAGACTGTCAGTGACACACAGTGTCTTATAATATGTACAGAGAGACTGTCAGTGACACACAGTGTATTATAATATATGCAGAGACTGTCAGTGACACACAGTGTATTATAATATATACAGAGACTGTCAGTGACACACAGTGTATTATAATATATACAGAGACTGTCAGTGACACACAGTGTATTATAATATATACAGAGAGACTGTCAGTGACACACCATGTATTATAATATATACGCAGAGACTATCAGTGACACACAGTGTATTATAATATTTACAGAGAGACTGTCAGTGACACAGTGTATTATAATATATACCGAGAGACTGTCAGTGACACACAGTGTATTATAATATTTACAGAGAGACTGTCAGTGACACGCAGTGTATTATAATATATACAGGGGCTGTCAGTGACACACAGTGGATTATAATATATACAGAGACTGTCAGTGACACACAGTGTATTATAATATATACAGAGACTGTCAGTGACACATAGTGTATTATAATATATACAGAGAGACTGTCAGTGACACACCGTGTATTATAATATATACAGAGACTGTCAGTGACACACAGTGTTTTATAATATATCCAGAGAGACTGTCAGTGACACACAGTCTATTATAATATATACAGATACTGTCAGTGACACGCAGTGTATTTAAATATATAACGAGACTGTCAGTGACACACAGTGCATTATAATATATACAGAGAGACTATCAGTGCCACACAGTGTGTTATAATATAAACAGAGAGTCTGTCAGTGGCACACAGTGTATTATAATATATACAGAGAGACTCTCAGTGACACAGTGTATTATAATATATACAGAGAGACTGTCAGTGACACACAGTGTATTATAATATATACAGAGAGACTGTCAGTGACACACCGTGTATTATAATATATACAGAGAGACTGTCAGTGACACACCGTGTATTATAATATATACGCAGAGACTATCAGTGACACACAGTGTATTATAATATTTACAGAGAGACTGTCAGTGACACAGTGTATTATAATATATACCGAGAGACTGTCAGTGACACACAGTGTATTATAATATTTACAGAGAGACTGTCAGTGACACACAGTGTATTATAACATATACAGGGGCTGTCAGTGACACACAGTGTATTATAATATTTACAGAGAGACTGTCAGTGACACACAGTGTATTATAATATATACAGAGACTGTCAGTGACACATAGTGTATTATAATATATACAGAGAGACTGTCAGTGACACACCGTGTATTATAATATATACGCAGAGACTATCAGTGACACACAGTGTATTATAATATTTACAGAGAGACTGTCAGTGACCCACAGTGTTTTATAATATATCCAGAGAGACTGTCAGTGACACACAGTCTATTATAATATATACAGATACTGTCAGTGACACGCAGTGTATTTAAATATATACAGAGACTGTCAGTGACACACAGTGCATTATAATATAAACAGAGAGTCTGTCAGTGGCACACAGTGTATTATAATATATACAGAGAGACTCTCAGTGACACACAGTGTATTATAATATATGCAGAGGCTGTCAGTAACAGACAGTGTATTCTAAAATATGCAGAGAATGTCAGTGACGCAAAGTGTATTATAATATTTACAGAGATACTGTCAGTGACACACAGTGTATTATAATATATACAGGGGCTGTCAGTGACACACAGTGTATTATAATATATACAGAGACTGTCAGTGACACACAGTGTATTATAATATATACAGAGACTGTCAGTGACACACAGTGTATTATAATATATACAGGGGCTGTCAGTGACACACAGTGTATTATAATATATACAGAGACTGTCAGTGACACACAGTGTATTATAATATATACAGGGGCTGTCAGTGACACACCGTGTATTATAATATATACGCAGAGACTATCAGTGACACACAGTGTATTATAATATTTACAGAGAGACTGTCAGTGACACAGTGTATTATAATATATACAAAGACTGTCAGTGACACACAGTGTGTTATAATATAGACAGAGACGGTCAGTGACACACAGTGAATTATAATATATACAGGGAGACTGTCAGTGACACACAGTGTATTATAATAAATACAGAGTCCGTCCGTGACACACAGTGTATTATAATATATACAGAAACTTCAGAATACACAGTGTATTATAATATTTACAGAGATACTGTCAGTGACACACAGTGTAATATAATATATACAGTGAGACTGTCAGTTACACACAGAGTATTATAATATATACAGAGAGACAGTCAGCGACATATAGTGTATTATAATATACACAGAGACTGTCAGTGACACACAGTGTACTATAATATATACAGAGTGACTGTCAGTGACACACAGAGTATTATAATATATACAGAGAGACTGTCCGTGACACACAGTTTATTATCATATACACAGAGAGACGGTCAGTGCCACGCGATGTATTATAATATATAATAGAGAGACTGTCAGTGACACACAGTGTATTATAATATATACAGAGACTGTCAGTGACACACAGTGTATTTTAATATATACAGAGGGACAGTCAGTGACACACAGTGTATTATAATATATACAGGGAGACTGTCAGTGACACACAGTGTAATATAATATATACAGAGTGACAGTCAGTGACACACAGTGTGTTATTATATATGCAGAGTCTGTCCGTGACACACAGTGTATTATAATATATGCAGCGACTGTCAGTGACACACAGTGTATTATAACATATACAGAGAGACTGTCAGTAAGACGCAGTGTGTTATAATATATGCAGAGAGACTGTCAGTGACACACAGTGTATTGTCATATTTACAGAGACTGTCAGTGACACACAGTGTATTATCATATATACAGAGACTGTCAGTGACACACAGTGTATTATAATATGTACAGAGAGACTGTCAGTGACACACACTGTATTATAGTATATGCATACAGACTGTCAGTGACACACAGTGTATTATAATATATACAGAAAGACTGTCAGTGACACACAGTGTATTATAATATATACAGATGGGCTGTCAGTGACACACAGTGTATTATCATATATACAGAGACTGTCAGTGACACACAGTGTCTTATAATATGTACAGAGAGACTGTCAGTGACACACAGTGTATTATAATATATGCAGAGACTGTCAGTGACACACAGTGTATTATAATATATACAGAGACTGTCAGTGACACACAGTGTATTAGAATATATACAGAGACTGTCAGTGACACACAGTGTGTAATACTATTTATAGAGAGGCTGTCAGAGCCGCACAGTGCATTATAATATTTACAGAGACTGTCAATGACACACAGTGGATTATAATATATACAGGGAGACTGTCAGTGACACACAGTGTATTATAATATACACAGAGAGACTGTCAGTGACACACAGTGAATTATAACGTATACAGAGAGACTGTCAGTGACTCACAGTGTATTATAATATATACAGAGAGACTGTTAGTGACACACTGTGTATTATAATATATATAGAGAGGCTGTCAGTGACACACAGTGTATCATAATATATACAGAGACTGTCAGCGTCACACAGTGTATTATAATATATACACAGTTACTGTCAGTGACACACAGTGTATTATAATATATAGAGAGACTGTCAGTGTCACACAGTGTATTATAATATATACCGAGAGATTGTCAGTGACACACAGTGTATTATAATATATACAGAGACTGTCAGTGACACACAGTGTATTATAATATATACAGAGACTGTCAGTGACACACAGTGTATTATAAACTATACAGAGAGTCTGTCAGTGGCACACAGTGTGTTATAATATATACAGCGAGACTGTCAGTGACACACAGTGTATAATAATATATGCAGAGAAACTGTCAGTGACACACAGTGTATAATAATATATACAGAGAGGCTGTCAGTGACAGACAGTGTATTTAAATATATACAGAGAAATTCAGTGACACACAGTGTATTATAATATATACAGTGAGACTGTAAGTGTCACACAGTGTATTATAATATGTACAGAGAGACTGTCAGTGACCCACAGTGTATTATAATATATGCATAGAGACTGTCAGTGACACACGGTGTATTATAATATGTACAGAGAGACTGTCAGTGACCCACAGTGTATTATAATATATATAGAGACTGTCAGTGACACACAGTGTATTATAATATATACAGATGGGCTATCTGTGACACACAATGTATTATAATATATTCCGAGACTGTCAGTGACACACAGTGTATTATAATATATGCATAGAGACTGTCAGTGACACACAGTGTATTATAATATATACAGAGAGACTGTCAGTGACACACAGTGTATTATAATACATACAGAGAATCTGTCAGTGACACACAGTGTATTATAATATAAACAGAGAGAGTCTCAATGACACACAGTACATTATAATATATACAGAGGCTGTCAGTAACAGACAGTGTATTCTAAAATATGCAGAGAATGTCAGTGACGCTAAGTGTATTATAATATATACAGAGACTGTCAGTGACACACAGTGTATTTTAGTATATCCTTCGAAACAGTCAGTGACACACAGTGTATTATAATATATACAGAGACTGTCAGTGACACACAGTGTATTATAATATATACAGTGAGACTGTAAGTGACACACAGTGTATTATAATATATACAGAGATTGTCAGTGACACACAGTGTATTATAATATATACAGAGACTGTCAGTGACACACAGTGTATTATAATATATACAGAGACTGTCAGTGACACACAGTGTATTATAATATATACAGAGACTGTCAGTGACACACAGTGTATTATAATATATACAGAGAGACTGTCAGTGACACACAGTGTATTATAATATATACAGAGAGATTGTCAGTGACACACAGTATATTATACTATATACAGAGACTGTCAGTGACACACAGTGTATTATAATATATACAGAGACTGTCAGTGACACACAGTGTATTATAATATATACAAAGAGACTGTCAGTGACACACAGTGTGTTATAATATATACAGAGAGACTGTCAGTGACACATAGTGTATTGTAACGTATACAGAGAGACTGTCAGTGACACACTGTGTATTATAATATATACAGAGACAGTCAGTGACACACAGTGTATTATAATATATACAGTGAGACTGTAAGTGACACACAGTGTATTATAATATATACAGAGATTGTCAGTGACACACAGTGTATTATAATATATACAGAGACTGTCAGTGACACACAGTGTATTATAATATATACAGAGACTGTCAGTGACACACAGTGTATTATAATATATACAGAGACTGTCAGTGACACACAGTGTATTATAATATATACAGAGAGACTGTCAGTGACACACAGTGTATTATAATATATACAGAGAGATTGTCAGTGACACACAGTATATTATAATATATACAGAGACTGTCAGTGACACACAGTGTATTATAATATATACAGAGACTGTCAGTGACACACAGTGTATTATAATATATACAAAGAGACTGTCAGTGACACACAGTGTATCATAATATATACAGTGAGACTGTAAGTGTCACACAGTGTATTATAATATATACACAGTTACTGTCAGTGACACACAGTGTATTATAATATATACAGAGACTGTCAGTGACACACAGTGTATTTTAATATATACAGAGAGACGGTCAGTGACACACAGTGTATTATAATATATACAGGGAGACTGTCAGTGACACACAGTGTAATAAAATATATATAGAGTGACAGTCAGTGACACACAGTGTGTTATTATAGATGCAGAGTCTGTCCGTGACACACAGTGTATTATAATATATGCAGCGACTGTCAGTGACACACAGTGTATTATAACATATACAGAGAGACTGTCAGTAAGACGCAGTGTGTTATAATATATGCAGAGAGACTGTCAGTGACACACAGTGTATTGTCATATTGACAGAAACTGTCAGTGACACACAGTGTATTATCATATATACAGAAACTGTCAGTGACACACAGTGTATTATAATATGTACAGAGAGACTGTCAGTGACACACAGTGTATTATAGTATATGCATAGAGACTGTCAGTGACACACAGTGTATTATAATATATACAGAAAGACTGTCAGTGACACACAGTGTATTATAATATATACAGATGGGCTGTCAGTGACACACTGTATTATCATATATACAGAGACTGTCAGTGACACACAGTGTCTTATAATATGTACAGAGAGACTGTCAGTGACACACAGTGTATTATAATATATGCAGAGACTGTCAGTGACACACAGTGTATTATAATATATACAGAGACTGTCAGTGACACACAGTGTATTATAATATATACAGAGACTGTCAGTGACACACAGTGTATTATAATATATACAGAGAGACTGTCAGTGACACACCATGTATTATAATATATACGCAGAGACTATCAGTGACACACAGTGTATTATAATATTTACAGAGAGACTGTCAGTGACACAGTGTATTATAATATATACCGAGAGACTGTCAGTGACACACAGTGTATTATAATATTTACAGAGAGACTGTCAGTGACACACAGTGTATTATAATATATACAGGGGCTGTCAGTGACACACAGTGGATTATAATATATACAGAGACTGTCAGTGACACACAGTGTATTATAATATATACAGAGACTGTCAGTGACACATAGTGTATTATAATATATACAGAGAGACTGTCAGTGACACACCGTGTATTATAATATATACGCAGAGACTATCAGTGACACACAGTGTATTATAATATTTACAGAGAGACTGTCAGTGACCCACAGTGTATTATAATATATACAGAGAGACTGTCAGTGACACACAGTGTTTTATAATATATCCAGAGAGACTGTCAGTGACACACAGTCTATTATAATATATACAGAGACTGACAGTGACACGCAGTGTATTTATATATATACAGAGAGACTGTCAGTGACACACAGTGCATTATAATATAAACAGAGAGTCTGTCAGTGGCACACAGTGTATTATAATATATACAGAGAGACTATCAGTGCCACACAGTGTATTATAATATATACAGAGACTGTCAGTGACACACAGTGTGTTATAATATAAACAGAGAGTCTGTCAGTGGCACACAGTGTATTATAATATATACAGAGGCTGTCAGTAACAGACAGTGTATTCTAAAATATGCAGAGAATGTCAGTGACGCAAAGTGTATTATAATATTTTCAGAGATACTGTCAGTGACACACAGTGTATTATAATATATACAGGGGCTGTCAGTGACACACAGTGTATTATAATATATACAGAGACTGTCAGTGACACACAGTGTATTATAATATATACAGAGACTGTCAGTGACACATAGTGTATTATAATATATACAGAGAGACTGTCAGTGACACACCGTGTATTATAATATATACGCAGAGACTATCAGTGACACACAGTGTATTATAATATTTACAGAGAGACTGTCAGTGACACAGTGTATTATAATATATACCGAGAGACTGTCAGTGACACACAGTGTTTTATAATATATACAGAGACTGTCAGTGACACACAGTGAATTATAATATATACAGAAACTTCAGAATACACATTGTATTATCATATTTACAGAGATACAGTCAGTGACACACTGTGTATTATAATATATACAGGGAGACTGTCAGTGACACACAGTGTATTATAATATATACAGAGAGTCTGTCAGTGACACATAGTGAATTATAATATATACAGAAACTTCAGAATACACAGTGTATTATAATATTTACAGAGATACAGTCAGTGACACACAGTGTAATATAATATATACAGTGAGACTGTCAGTTACACACAGTGTATTATAATATATACAGAGAGACAGTCAGCGACATATAGTGTATTATACTATATAAACAGAGAGACTGTCAGTGACACACAGTGTACTATAATATATACAGAGTGACTGTCAGTGACACACAGAGTATTATAATATATACAGAGAGACTGTCCGTGACACACAGTTTATTATCATATACACAGAGAGACGGTCAGTGCCACGCGATGTATTATAATATATATTAGAGAGACTGTCAGTGACACACAGTGTATTATAATATATACAGAGACTGTCAGTGACACACAGTGTATTTTAATATATACAGAGAGACAGTCAGTGACACACAGTGTATTATAATATATACAGGGAGACTGTCAGTGACACACAGTGTAATATAATATATACAGAGTGACAGTCAGTGACACACAGTGTGTTATTATATATGCAGAGTCTGTCCGTGACACACAGTGTATTATAATATATGCAGCGACTGTCAGTGACACACAGTGTATTATAACATATACAGAGAGACTGTCAGTAAGACGCAGTGTGTTATAATATATGCAGAGAGACTGTCAGTGACACACAGTGTATTGTCATATTTACAGAGACTGTCAGTGACACACAGTGTATTATCATATATACAGAGACTGTCAGTGACACACAGTGTATTATAATATGTACAGAGAGACTGTCAGTGACACACAGTGTATTATAGTATATGCATAGAGACTGTCAGTGACACACAGTGTATTATAATATATACAGAAAGACTGTCAGTGACACACAGTGTATTATAATATATACAGAGAGACTGTCAGTGACACACAGTGTATTATAATATATGCAGAGACTGTCAGTGACACACAGTGTATTATAATATATACAGGGGCTGTCAGTGACACACAGTGTATTATAATATATACAGAGACTGTCAGTGACACACAGTGTGTAATACTATTTATAGAGAGGCTGTCAGCGCCGCACAGTGCATTATAATATTTACAGAGACTGTCAATGACACACAGTGGATTATAATATATACAGGGAGACTGTCAGTGACACACAGTGTATTATAATATACACAGAGAGACTGTCAGTGACACACAGTGAATTATAACATATACAGAGAGACTGTCAGTGACTCACAGTGTATTATAATATATACAGAGAGACTGTTAGTGACTCACAGTGTATCATAATATATACAGTGAGACTGTAAGTGTCACACAGTGTATTATAATATATACACAGTTACTGTCAGTGACACACAGTGTATTATAATATATAGAGAGACTGTCAGTGTCACACAGTGTATTATAATATATACCGAGAGATTGTCAGTGACACACAGTGTATTATAATATATACCGAGAGATTGTCAGTGACACACAGTGTATTATAATATATACAGAGACTGTCAGTGACACACAGTGTATTATAATATATACAGAGACTGTCAGTGTCACACAGTGTATTATAATATATACCGAGAGATTGTCAGTGACACACAGTGTATTATAATATATACAGAGACTGTCAGTGACACACAGTGTATTATAATATATACAGAGACTGTCAGTGTCACACAGTGTATTATAATATATACAGAGACTGTCAGTGACACACAGTGTATTATAATATATACAGAGACTGTCAGTGTCACACAGTGTATTATAATATATACAGAGACTGTCAGTGTCACACAGTGTATTATAATATATACAGAGACTGTCAGTGACACACAGTGTATTATAATATATACAGAGTCTGTCAGTGGCACACAGTGTGTTATAATATATACAGCGAGACTGTCAGTGACACACAGTGTATAATAATATATGCAGAGAAACTGTCAGTGACACACAGTGTATAATAATATATACAGAGAGGCTGTCAGTGACAGACAGTGTATTTAAATATATACAGAGAAATTCAGTGACACACAGTGTATTATAATATATACAGTGAGACTGTAAGTGTCACACAGTGTATTATAATATATACAGAGAGTCTGTCAGTGACACACAGTGTATTATAATATGTACAGAGAGACTGTCAGTGACCCACAGTGTATTATAATATATGCATAGAGACTGTCAGTGATACACAGTGTATTATAATATGTACAGAGAGACTGTCAGTGACACACAGTGTATTATAATATATACAGAGAGACTGTCAGTGACAGACAGTGTATTATAATATATACAGATGGGCTATCTGTGACACACAATGTATTATAATATATTCCGAGACTGTCAGTGACACACAGTGTATTATAATATATGCATAGAGACTGTCAGTGACACACAGTGTATTATAATATGTACAGAGAGACTGTCAGTGACCCACAGTGTATTATAATATATGCATTGAGACTGTCAGTGATACACAGTGTATTATAATATATACAGATGGGCTATCTGTGACACACAATGTATTATAATATATTCCGAGACTGTCAGTGACACACAGTGTATCATAATATATACAGAGACTGTCAGTGACACACAGTGTATTATAATATATACAAAGAGACTGTCAGTGACACACAGTGTGTTATAATATATACAGAGAGACTGTCAGTGACACATAGTGTATTGTAACATATACAGAGAGACTGTCAGTGACACACTGTGTATTATAATATATACAGAGACAGTCAGTGACACACAGTGTATCATAATATATACAGTGAGACTGTAAGTGTCACACAGTGTATTATAATATATACACAGTTACTGTCAGTGACACACAGTGTCTTATTATATATACAGAGAGACTGTCAGTGACAAACAGTGTATTATAATATATACAGAGACTGTCAGTGACACACAGTGTATTATAATATATACAAAGAGTCTGTCAGTGACACACAGTGTATTATAACATATACAGAGAGACTGTCAGTGACAAACAGTGTATTATAATATATACAGAGACTGTCAGTGACACACAGTGTATTATAATATACACAAAGAGTCTGTCAGTGACACACAATGTATTATAATATATACAGAGACTGTCAGTGACACACAGTGTATTATAATAAATACAAAGAGTCTGTCAGTGACACACAGTGTCTTATTATATATACAGAGAGACTGTCAGTGACAAACAGTGTATTATAATATATACAGAGACTGTCAGTGACACACAGTGTATTATAATATATACAAAGAGTCTGTCAGTGACACACAGTGTGTTATAACATATACAGAGAGACTGTCAGTGACAAACAGTGTATTATAATATATACAGAGAGACTGTCAGTGACACACAGTGTATTATAATATATACAGAGACAGTCAGTGACACACAGTGTATCATAATATATACAGTGAGACTGTAAGTGTCACACAGTGTATTATAATATATACAGAGACTGTCAGTGACAAACAGTGTATTTTAATATATACAGAGAGACGGTCAGTGACACACAGTGTATTATAATATATACAGAGATTGTCAGTGACACATAGTGTATTATAATATATACAGAGAGACTGTCAGTGACACACAATGTATTATAATATTTACAGAGGGACTGTCAGTGACCCACAGTATATTATAATATATACAGAGACTGTCAGTGACACACAGTGTTTTATAATATATACAGAGAGACTCTCAGTGACACACAGTGTATTATAATATATACAGAGGCTGTCAGTACCAGACAGTGTATTCTAAAATATGCAGAGAATGTCAGTGACGCAAAGTGTATTATAATATTTACAGAGATACTGTCAGTGACACACAGTGTATTATAATATATACAGGGGCTGTCAGTGACACACAGTGTATTATAATATATACAGAGACTGTCAGTGACACACAGTGTATTATAATATATACAGAGACTGTCAGTGACACATAGTGTATTATAATATATACAGAGAGACTGTCAGTGACACACCGTGTATTATAATATATACGCAGAGACTATCAGTGACATACAGTGTATTATAATATTTACAGAGAGACTGTCAGTGACACAGTGTATTATAATATATACCGAGAGACTGTCAGTGACACACAGTGTATTATAATATATACAGAGACTGTCAGTGACACACAGTGAATTATAATATATACAGAAACTTCAGAATACACATTGTATTATCATATTTACAGAGATACAGTCAGTGACACACTGTGTATTATAATATATACAGGGAGACTGTCAGTGACACACAGTGTATTATAATAAATACAGAGTCCGTCCGTGACACACAGTGTATTATAATATATACCGAGAGACTGTCAGTGACACATAGTGAATTATAATATATACAGAAACTTCAGAATACACAGTGTATTATAATATTTACAGAGATACAGTCAGTGACACACAGTGTAATATAATATATACAGTGTGACTGTCAGTTACACACAGTGTATTATAATATATACAGAGAGACAGTCAGCGACATATAGTGTATTATACCATATAAACAGAGAGACTGTCAGTGACACACAGTGTACTATAATATATACAGAGAGACAGTCAGTGACACACAGTGTATTATAATATATACAGGGAGACTGTCAGTGACACACAGTGTAATATAATATATACAGAGTGACTGTCAGTGACACACAGTCTATTATAATATATACAGAGACTGACAGTGACACGCAGTGTATTTATATATATACAGAGAGACTGTCAGTGACACACAGTGCATTATAATATAAACAGAGAGTCTGTCAGTGGCACACAGTGTATTATAATATATACAGAGAGACTATCAGTGCCACACAGTGTATTATAATATATACAGAGACTGTCAGTGACACACAGTGTGTTATAATATAAACAGAGAGTCTGTCAGTGGCACACAGTGTATTATAATATATACAGAGGCTGTCAGTAACAGACAGTGTATTCTAAAATATGCAGAGAATGTCAGTGACGCAAAGTGTATTATAATATTTTCAGAGATACTGTCAGTGACACACAGTGTATTATAATATATACAGGGGCTGTCAGTGACACACAGTGTATTATAATATATACAGAGACTGTCAGTGACACACAGTGTATTATAATATATACAGAGACTGTCAGTGACACATAGTGTATTATAATATATACAGAGAGACTGTCAGTGACACACCGTGTATTATAATATATACGCAGAGACTATCAGTGACACACAGTGTATTATAATATTTACAGAGAGACTGTCAGTGACACAGTGTATTATAATATATACCGAGAGACTGTCAGTGACACACAGTGTTTTATAATATATACAGAGACTGTCAGTGACACACAGTGAATTATAATATATACAGAAACTTCAGAATACACATTGTATTATCATATTTACAGAGATACAGTCAGTGACACACTGTGTATTATAATATATACAGGGAGACTGTCAGTGACACACAGTGTATTATAATATATACAGAGAGTCTGTCAGTGACACATAGTGAATTATAATATATACAGAAACTTCAGAATACACAGTGTATTATAATATTTACAGAGATACAGTCAGTGACACACAGTGTAATATAATATATACAGTGAGACTGTCAGTTACACACAGTGTATTATAATATATACAGAGAGACAGTCAGCGACATATACTGTATTATACTATATAAACAGAGAGACTGTCAGTGACACACAGTGTACTATAATATATACAGAGTGACTGTCAGTGACACACAGAGTATTATAATATATACAGAGAGACTGTCCGTGACACACAGTTTATTATCATATACACAGAGAGACGGTCAGTGCCACGCGATGTATTATAATATATATTAGAGAGACTGTCAGTGACACACAGTGTATTATAATATATACAGAGACTGTCAGTGACACACAGTGTATTTTAATATATACAGAGAGACAGTCAGTGACACACAGTGTATTATAATATATACAGGGAGACTGTCAGTGACACACAGTGTAATATAATATATACAGAGTGACAGTCAGTGACACACAGTGTGTTATTATATATGCAGAGTCTGTCCGTGACACACAGTGTATTATAATATATGCAGCGACTGTCAGTGACACACAGTGTATTATAACATATACAGAGAGACTGTCAGTAAGACGCAGTGTGTTATAATATATGCAGAGAGACTGTCAGTGACACACAGTGTATTGTCATATTTACAGAGACTGTCAGTGACACACAGTGTATTATCATATATACAGAGACTGTCAGTGACACACAGTGTATTATAATATGTACAGAGAGACTGTCAGTGACACACAGTGTATTATAGTATATGCATAGAGACTGTCAGTGACACACAGTGTATTATAATATATACAGAAAGACTGTCAGTGACACACAGTGTATTATAATATATACAGAGAGACTGTCAGTGACACACAGTGTATTATAATATATGCAGAGACTGTCAGTGACACACAGTGTATTATAATATATACAGGGGCTGTCAGTGACACACAGTGTATTATAATATATACAGAGACTGTCAGTGACACACAGTGTGTAATACTATTTATAGAGAGGCTGTCAGCGACGCACAGTGCATTATAATATTTACAGAGACTGTCAATGACACACAGTGGATTATAATATATACAGGGAGACTGTCAGTGACACACAGTGTATTATAATATACACAGAGAGACTGTCAGTGACACACAGTGAATTATAACATATACAGAGAGACTGTCAGTGACTCACAGTGTATTATAATATATACAGAGAGACTGTTAGTGACTCACAGTGTATCATAATATATACAGTGAGACTGTAAGTGTCACACAGTGTATTATAATATATACACAGTTACTGTCAGTGACACACAGTGTATTATAATATATAGAGAGACTGTCAGTGTCACACAGTGTATTATAATATATACCGAGAGATTGTCAGTGACACACAGTGTATTATAATATATACCGAGAGATTGTCAGTGACACACAGTGTATTATAATATATACAGAGACTGTCAGTGACACACAGTGTATTATAATATATACAGAGACTGTCAGTGTCACACAGTGTATTATAATATATACCGAGAGATTGTCAGTGACACACAGTGTATTATAATATATACAGAGACTGTCAGTGACACACAGTGTATTATAATATATACAGAGACTGTCAGTGTCACACAGTGTATTATAATATATACAGAGACTGTCAGTGACACACAGTGTATTATAATATATACAGAGACTGTCAGTGTCACACAGTGTATTATAATATATACAGAGACTGTCAGTGTCACACAGTGTATTATAATATATACAGAGACTGTCAGTGACACACAGTGTATTATAATATATACAGAGTCTGTCAGTGGCACACAGTGTGTTATAATATATACAGCGAGACTGTCAGTGACACACAGTGTATAATAATATATGCAGAGAAACTGTCAGTGACACACAGTGTATAATAATATATACAGAGAGGCTGTCAGTGACAGACAGTGTATTTAAATATATACAGAGAAATTCAGTGACACACAGTGTATTATAATATATACAGTGAGACTGTAAGTGTCACACAGTGTATTATAATATATACAGAGAGTCTGTCAGTGACACACAGTGTATTATAATATGTACAGAGAGACTGTCAGTGACCCACAGTGTATTATAATATATGCATAGAGACTGTCAGTGATACACAGTGTATTATAATATGTACAGAGAGACTGTCAGTGACACACAGTGTATTATAATATATACAGAGAGACTGTCAGTGACAGACAGTGTATTATAATATATACAGATGGGCTATCTGTGACACACAATGTATTATAATATATTCCGAGACTGTCAGTGACACACAGTGTATTATAATATATGCATAGAGACTGTCAGTGACACACAGTGTATTATAATATGTACAGAGAGACTGTCAGTGACCCACAGTGTATTATAATATATGCATTGAGACTGTCAGTGATACACAGTGTATTATAATATATACAGATGGGCTATCTGTGACACACAATGTATTATAATATATTCCGAGACTGTCAGTGACACACAGTGTATCATAATATATACAGAGACTGTCAGTGACACACAGTGTATTATAATATATACAAAGAGACTGTCAGTGACACACAGTGTGTTATAATATATACAGAGAGACTGTCAGTGACACATAGTGTATTGTAACATATACAGAGAGACTGTCAGTGACACACTGTGTATTATAATATATACAGAGACAGTCAGTGACACACAGTGTATCATAATATATACAGTGAGACTGTAAGTGTCACACAGTGTATTATAATATATACACAGTTACTGTCAGTGACACACAGTGTCTTATTATATATACAGAGAGACTGTCAGTGACAAACAGTGTATTATAATATATACAGAGACTGTCAGTGACACACAGTGTATTATAATATATACAAAGAGTCTGTCAGTGACACACAGTGTATTATAACATATACAGAGAGACTGTCAGTGACAAACAGTGTATTATAATATATACAGAGACTGTCAGTGACACACAGTGTATTATAATATACACAAAGAGTCTGTCAGTGACACACAATGTATTATAATATATACAGAGACTGTCAGTGACACACAGTGTATTATAATAAATACAAAGAGTCTGTCAGTGACACACAGTGTCTTATTATATATACAGAGAGACTGTCAGTGACAAACAGTGTATTATAATATATACAGAGACTGTCAGTGACACACAGTGTATTATAATATATACAAAGAGTCTGTCAGTGACACACAGTGTGTTATAACATATACAGAGAGACTGTCAGTGACAAACAGTGTATTATAATATATACAGAGAGACTGTCAGTGACACACAGTGTATTATAATATATACAGAGACAGTCAGTGACACACAGTGTATCATAATATATACAGTGAGACTGTAAGTGTCACACAGTGTATTATAATATATACAGAGACTGTCAGTGACAAACAGTGTATTTTAATATATACAGAGAGACGGTCAGTGACACACAGTGTATTATAATATATACAGAGATTGTCAGTGACACATAGTGTATTATAATATATACAGAGAGACTGTCAGTGACACACAATGTATTATAATATTTACAGAGGGACTGTCAGTGACCCACAGTATATTATAATATATACAGAGACTGTCAGTGACACACAGTGTTTTATAATATATACAGAGAGACTCTCAGTGACACACAGTGTATTATAATATATACAGAGGCTGTCAGTACCAGACAGTGTATTCTAAAATATGCAGAGAATGTCAGTGACGCAAAGTGTATTATAATATTTACAGAGATACTGTCAGTGACACACAGTGTATTATAATATATACAGGGGCTGTCAGTGACACACAGTGTATTATAATATATACAGAGACTGTCAGTGACACACAGTGTATTATAATATATACAGAGACTGTCAGTGACACATAGTGTATTATAATATATACAGAGAGACTGTCAGTGACACACCGTGTATTATAATATATACGCAGAGACTATCAGTGACATACAGTGTATTATAATATTTACAGAGAGACTGTCAGTGACACAGTGTATTATAATATATACCGAGAGACTGTCAGTGACACACAGTGTATTATAATATATACAGAGACTGTCAGTGACACACAGTGAATTATAATATATACAGAAACTTCAGAATACACATTGTATTATCATATTTACAGAGATACAGTCAGTGACACACTGTGTATTATAATATATACAGGGAGACTGTCAGTGACACACAGTGTATTATAATAAATACAGAGTCCGTCCGTGACACACAGTGTATTATAATATATACCGAGAGACTGTCAGTGACACATAGTGAATTATAATATATACAGAAACTTCAGAATACACAGTGTATTATAATATTTACAGAGATACAGTCAGTGACACACAGTGTAATATAATATATACAGTGTGACTGTCAGTTACACACAGTGTATTATAATATATACAGAGAGACAGTCAGCGACATATAGTGTATTATACCATATAAACAGAGAGACTGTCAGTGACACACAGTGTACTATAATATATACAGAGAGACAGTCAGTGACACACAGTGTATTATAATATATACAGGGAGACTGTCAGTGACACACAGTGTAATATAATATATACAGAGTGACAGTCAGTGACACACAGTGTATTGTCATATTTACAGAGACTGTCAGTGACACACAGTGTATTATCATATATACAGAGACTGTCAGTGACACACAGTGTATTATAATATGTACAGAGAGACTGTCAGTGACACACAGTATATTATAGTATATGCATAGAGACTGTCAGTGACACACAGTGTATTATAATATATACAGAAAGACTGTCAGTGACACACAGTGTATTATAATATATACAGATGGGCTGTCAGTGACACACTGTATTATCATATATACAGAGACTGTCAGTGACAGACAGTGTCTTATAATATGTACAGAGAGACTGTCAGTGACACACAGTGTGTTATAATATATGCAGAGAGACTGTCAGTGACACACAGTGTATTGTCATATTTACAGAGACTGTCAGTGACACACAGTGTATTATCATATATACAGAGACTGTCAGTGACACACAGTGTATTATAATATGTACAGAGAGACTGTCAGTGACACACAGTGTATTATAGTATATGCATAGAGACTGTCAGTGACACACAGTGTATTATAATATATACAGAAAGACTGTCAGTGACACACAGTGTATTATAATATATACAGATGGGCTGTCAGTGACACACTGTATTATCATATATACAGAGACTGTCAGTGACAGACAGTGTCTTATAATATGTACAGAGAGACTGTCAGTGACACACAGTGTATTATAATATATGCAGAGACTGTCAGTGACACACAGTGTATTATAATATATACAGAGACTGTCAGTGACACACAGTGTATTATAATATATACAGAGACTGTCAGTGACACACAGTGTATTATAACATATACAGAGAGACTGTCAGTGACACACCGTTTATTATAATATATACGCAGAGACTGTCAGTGACACACAGTGTGTAATACTATTTATAGAGAGGCTGTCAGAGCCGCACAGTGCATTATAATATTTACAGAGACTGTCAATGACACACAGTGGATTATAATATATACAGGGAGACTGTCAGTGACACACAGTGTATTATAATATACACAGAGAGACTGTCAGTGACACACAGTGAATTATAACATATACAGAGAGACTGTCAGTGACTCACAGTGTATTATAATATATACAGAGAGACTGTTAGTGACACACTGTGTATTATAATATATACAGAGAGGCTGTCAGTGACACACAGTGTATCATAATATATACAGTGAGACTGTAAGTGTCACACAGTGTATTATAATATATACACAGTTACTGTCAGTGACACACAGTGTATTATAATATATAGAGAGACTGTCAGTGTCACACAGTGTATTATAATATATACCGAGAGATTGTCAGTGACACACAGTGTAGTATAATATATACAGAGACTGTCAGTGACACACAGTGTATTATAATATATACAGAGACTGTCAGTGACACACAGTGTATTATAAACTATACAGAGAGTCTGTCAGTGGCACACAGTGTGTTATAATATATACAGCGAGACTGTCAGTGACACACAGTGTATAATAATATATGCTGAGAAACTGTCAGTAATACACAGTGTATAATAATATATGCTGAGAAACTGTCAGTGACACACAGTGTATAATAATATATACAGAGAGGCTGTCAGTGACAGACAGTGTATTTCAATATATACAGAGAAATTCAGTGACACACAGTGTATTATAATATATACAGTGAGACTGTAAGTGTCACACAGTGTATTATAATATATACAGAGAGTCTGTCAGTGACACACAGTGTATTATAATATATGCATAGAGACTGTCAGTGATACACAGTGTATTATAATATATACAGAGAGACTGTCAGTGACAGACAGTGTATTATAATATATACAGATGGGCTACCTGTGACACACAATGTATTATAATATATTCCGAGACTGTCAGTGACACACAGTGTATTGTAATATATGCATTGAGACTGTCAGTGATACACAGTGTATTATAATATATACAGATGGGCTATCTGTGACACACAATGTATTATAATATATTCCGAGACTGTCAGTGACACACAGTGTATTATAATATATGCATAGAGACTGTCAGTGACACACAGTGTATTATAATATATACAGAGAGACTGTCAGTGACACACAGTGTATTCTAATATATACAACTGGGCTGTCAGTGACACACAGTGTATTATAATACATACAGAGAATCTGTCAGTGACACACAGTGTATTATAATATATACAGAGACTGTCAGTGACACATAGTGTATTATAATATATACAGAGAGACTGTCAGTGACACACCGTGTATTATAATATATACGCAGAGACTATCAGTGACATACAGTGTATTATAATATTTACAGAGACTGTCAGTGACACAGTGTATTATAATATATACCGAGAGACTGTCAGTGACACACAGTGTATTATAATATATACAGAGACTGTCAGTGACACACAGTGAATTATAATATATACAGAAACTTCAGAATACACATTGTATTATCATATTTACAGAGATACAGTCAGTGACACACTGTGTATTATAATATATACAGGGAGACTGTCAGTGACACACAGTGTATTATAATAAATACCGAGAGACTGTCAGTGACACATAGTGAATTATAATATATACAGAAACTTCAGAATACACAGTGTATTATAATATTTACAGAGATACAGTCAGTGACACACAGTGTAATATAATATATACAGTGAGACTGTCAGTTACACACAGTGTATTATAATATATACAGAGTGACAGTCAGCGACATATAGTGTATTATACTATATAAACAGAGAGACTGTCAGTGACACACAGTGTACTATAATATATACAGAGTGACTGTCAGTGACACACAGAGTATTATAATATATACAGAGAGACTGTCCGTGACACACAGCTTATTATCATATACACAGAGAGACGGTCAGTGCCACGCGATGTATTATAATATATATTAGAGAGACTGTCAGTGACACACAGTGTATTATAATATATACAGAGACTGTCAGTGACACACAGTGTATTTTAATATATACAGAGAGACAGTCAGTGACACACAGTGTATTATAATATATACAGGGAGACTGTCAGTGACACACAGTGTAATATAATATATACAGAGTGACAGTCAGTGACACACAGTGTATTGTCATATTTACAGAGACTGTCAGTGACACACAGTGTATTATCATATATACAGAGACTGTCAGTGACACACAGTGTATTATAATATGTACAGAGAGACTGTCAGTGACACACAGTGTATTATAGTATATGCATAGAGACTGTCAGTGACACACAGTGTATTATAATATATACAGAAAGACTGTCAGTGACACACAGTGTATTATAATATATACAGATGGGCTGTCAGTGACACACTGTATTATCATATATACAGAGACTGTCAGTGACAGACAGTGTCTTATAATATGTACAGAGAGACTGTCAGTGACACACAGTGTGTTATAATATATGCAGAGTGACTGTCAGTGACACACAGTGTATTGTCATATTTACAGAGACTGTCAGTGACACACAGTGTATTATCATATATACAGAGACTGTCAGTGACACACAGTGTATTATAATATGTACAGAGAGACTGTCAGTGACACACAGTGTATTATAGTATATGCATAGAGACTGTCAGTGACACACAGTGTATTATAATATATACAGAAAGACTGTCAGTCACACACAGTGTATTATAATATATACAGATGGGCTGTCAGTGACACACTGTATTATCATATATACAGAGACTGTCAGTGACAGACAGTGTCTTATAATATGTACAGAGAGACTGTCAGTGACACACAGTGTATTATAATATATGCAGAGACTGTCAGTGACACACGGTGTATTATAATATATACAGAGACTGTCAGTGACACACAGTGTATTATAATATATACAGAGACTGTCAGTGACACACAGTGTATTATAATATATACAGAGAGACTGTCAGTGACACACCGTTTATTATAATATATACGCAGAGACTGTCAGTGACACACAGTGTGTAATACTATTTATAGAGAGGCTGTCAGAGCCGCACAGTGCATTATAATATTCACAGAGACTGTCAATGACACACAGTGGATTATAATATATACAGGGAGACTGTCTGTGACACACAGTGTATTATAATATACACAGAGAGACTGTCAGTGACACACAGTGAATTATAACATATACAGAGAGACTGTCAGTGACTCACAGTGTATTATAATATATACAGAGAGACTGTTAGTGACACACTGTGTATTATAATATATATAGAGAGGCTGTCAGTGACACACAGTGTATCATAATATATACAGTGAGACTGTAAGTGTCACACAGTGTATTATAATATATACACAGTTACTGTCAGTGACACACAGTGTATTATAATATATACAGAGACTGTCAGTGACACACAGTGTATTATAATATATACAGAGAGATTGTCAGTGACACACAGTGTAGTATAATATATACAGAGCGACTGTCAGTGACACACAGTGTATTATAATATATACAGAGACTGTCAGTGACACACAGTGTATTATAATATATACAGAGACTGTCAGTGACACACAGTGTTTTATAAACTATACAGAGAGTCTGTCAGTGGCACACAGTGTGTTATAATATATACCGAGAGATTGTCAGTGACACACAGTGTAGTATAATATATACAGAGACTGTCAGTGACACACAGTGTATTATAATATATACAGAGACTGTCAGTGACACACAGTGTATTATAATATATACAGAGAGACTGTCAGTGTCACACAGTGTATTATAATATATACCGAGAGATTGTCAGTGACACACAGTGTAGTATAATATATACAGAGACTGTCAGTGACACACAGTGTATTATAATATATACAGAGACTGTCAGTGACACACAGTGTATTATAAACTATACAGAGAGTCTGTCAGTGGCACACAGTGTGTTATAATATATACAGCGAGACTGTCAGTGACACACAGTGTATAATAATATATGCAGAGAAACTGTCAGTGACACACAGTGTATAATAATATATACAGAGAGGCTGTCAGTGACAGACAGTGTATTTAAATATATACAGAGAAATCCAGTGACACACAGTGTATTATAATATATACAGTGAGACTGTAAGTGTCACACAGTGTATTATAATATATACAGAGAGTCTGTCAGTGACACACAGTGTATTATAATATATACAGATGGGCTATCTGTGACACACAATGTATTATAATATATTCCGAGACTGTCAGTGATACACAGTCTATTATAATATATGCATAGAGACTGTCAGTGACACACAGTGTATTATAATATATGCATTGAGACTGTCAGTGATACACAGTGTATTATAATATATACAGATGGGCTATCTGTGACACACAATGTATTATAATATATTCCGAGACTGTCAGTGACACACAGTGTATTATAATATATGCATAGAGACTGTCAGTGACACACAGTGTATTATAATATATACAGAGAGACTGTCAGTGACACACAGTATATTATAATATATACAGAGACTGTCAGTGACACACAGTGTATTATAATATATACAGAGACTGTCAGTGACACACAGTGTATTATAATATATACAAAGAGACTGTCAGTGACACACAGTGTGTTATAATATATACAGAGAGACTGTCAGTGACACATAGTGTATTGTAACATATACAGAGAGACTGTCAGTGACACACTGTGTATTATAATATATACAGAGACAGTCAGTGACACACAGTGTATCATAATATATACAGTGAGACTGTAAGTGTCACACAGTGTATTATAATATATACACAGTTACTGTCAGTGACACACAGTGTATTATAATATATACAGAGACTGTCTGTGTCACACACTGTATTATAATATATACAAAGAGACTGTCAGTGACACACAGTGTGTTATAATATATACAGAGAGACTGTCAGTGACACATAGTGTATTATAATATATACAAAGAGACTGTCAGTGACACACAGTGTGTTATAATATATACAGAGAGACTGTCAGTGACACATAGTGTATTGTAACATATACAGAGAGACTGTCAGTGACACACTGTGTATTATTATATATACAGAGACAGTCAGTGACACACAGTGTATCATAATATATACAGTGAGACTGTAAGTGTCACACAGTGTATTATAATATATACACAGTTACTGTCAGTGACACACAGTGTATTATAATATATACAGCGACTGTCAGTGACACACAGTGTATTTTAATATATACAGAGAGACGGTCAGTGACACACTGTATTATAATATATACAGGGAGACTGTCAGTGACACACAGTGTAATATAATATATACAGAGTGACAGTCAGTGACACACAGTGTGTTATTATATATGCAGAGTCTGTCCGTGACACACAGTGTATTATAATATATGCAGCGACTGTCAGTGACACACAGTGTATTATAACATATACAGAGAGACTGTCAGTAAGACGCAGTGTGTTATAATATATGCAGAGAGACTGTCAGTGACACACAGTGTATTGTCATATTTACAGAGACTGTCAGTGACACACAGTGTATTATCATATATACAGAGACTGTCAGTGACACACAGTGTATTATAATATGTACAGAGAGACTGTCAGTGACACACAGTGTATTATAGTATATGCATAGAGACTGTCAGTGACACACAGTGTATTATAATATATACAGAAAGACTGTCAGTGACACACAGTGTATTATAATATATACAGATGGGTTGTCAGTGACACACTGTATTATCATATATACAGAGACTGTCAGTGACACACAGTGTCTTATAATATGTACAGAGAGACTGTCAGTGACACACAGTGTATTATAATATATGCAGAGACTGTCAGTGACACACAGTGTATTATAATATATACAGAGACTGTCAGTGACACACAGTGTATTATAATATATACAGAGACTGTCAGTGACACACAGTGTATTATAATATATACAGAGAGACTGTCAGTGACACACCATGTATTATAATATATACGCAGAGACTATCAGTGACACACAGTGTATTATAATATTTACAGAGAGACTGTCAGTGACACAGTGTATTATAATATATACCGAGAGACTGTCAGTGACACACAGTGTATTATAATATTTACAGAGAGACTGTCAGTGACACACAGTGTATTATAATATATACAGGGGCTGTCAGTGACACACAGTGGATTATAATATATACAGAGACTGTCAGTGACACACAGTGTATTATAATATATACAGAGACTGTCAGTGACACACAGTGTATTATAATATATACAGAGAGACTGTCAGTGACACACCGTGTATTATAATATATACGCAGAGACTATCAGTGACACACAGTGTATTATAATATTTACAGAGAGACTGTCAGTGACCCACAGTGTATTATAATATATACAGAGACTGTCAGTGACACACAGTGTATTATAATATATACAGAGAGACTGTTAGTGACACACAGTCTATTATAATATATACAGATACTGTCAGTGACACGCAGTGTATTTAAATATATAACGAGACTGTCAGTGACACACAGTGCATTATAATATATACAGAGAGACTATCAGTGCCACACAGTGTGTTATAATATAAACAGAGAGTCTGTCAGTGGCACACAGTGTATTATAATATATACAGAGAGACTCTCAGTGACACACAGTGTATTATAATATATACAGAGACTGTCAGTGACACACAGTGTATTATAATATATACAGAGAGACTGTCAGTGACACACCGTGTATTATAATATATACGCAGAGACTATCAGTGACACACAGTGTATTATAATATTTACAGAGAGACTGTCAGTGACACAGTGTATTATAATATATACCGAGAGACTGTCAGTGACACACAGTGTATTATAATATATACTGAGACTGTCAGTGACACACAGTGAATTATAATATATACAGAAACTTCAGAATACACATTGTATTATCATATTTACAGAGATACAGTCAGTGACACACTGTGTATTATAATACATACAGGGAGACTGTCAGTGACACACAGTGTATTATAATAAATACAGAGTCCGTCCGTGACACACAGTGTATTATAATATATACCGAGAGACTGTCAGTGACACATAGTGAATTATAATATATACAGAAACTTCAGAATACACAGTGTATTATAATATTTACAGAGATACAGTCAGTGACACACAGTGTAATATAATATATACAGTGAGACTGTCAGTTACACACAGTGTATTATAATATATACAGAGAGACAGTCAGCGACATATAGTGTATTATACTATATAAACAGAGAGACTGTCAGTGACACACAGTGTACTATAATATATACAGAGTGACTGTCAGTGACACACAGAGTATTATAATATATACAGAGAGACTGTCCGTGACACACAGTTTATTATCATATACACAGAGAGACGGTCAGTGCCACGCGATGTATTATAATATATATTAGAGAGACTGTCAGTGACACACAGTGTATTATAATATATACAGAGACTGTCAGTGACACACAGTGTATTTTAATATATACAGAGAGACAGTCAGTGACACACAGTGTATTATAATATATACAGGGAGACTGTCAGTGACACACAGTGTAATATAATATATACAGAGTGACAGTCAGTGACACACAGTGTATTGTCATATTTACAGAGACTGTCAGTGACACACAGTGTATTATCATATATACAGAGACTGTCAGTGACACACAGTGTATTATAATATGTCCAGAGAGACTGTCAGTGACACACAGTGTATTATAGTATATGCATAGAGACTGTCAGTGACACACAGTGTATTATAATATATACAGAAAGACTGTCAGTGACACACAGTGTATTATAGTATATACAGATGGGCTGTCAGTGACACACTGTATTATCATATATACAGAGACTGTCAGTGACAGACAGTGTCTTATAATATGTACAGAGAGACTGTCAGTGACACACAGTGTGTTATAATATATGCAGAGAGACTGTCAGTGACACACAGTGTATTGTCATATTTACAGAGACTGTCAGTGACACACAGTGTACTATCATATATACAGAGACTGTCAAGTGACACACAGTGTATTATAATATGTACAGAGAGACTGTCAGTGACACACAGTGTATTATAGTATATGCATAGAGACTTTCAGTGACACACAGTGTATTATAATATATACAGAAAGACTGTCAGTGACACACAGTGTATTATAATATATACAGATGGGCTGTCAGTGACACACTGTATTATCATATATACAGAGACTGTCAGTGACAGACAGTGTCTTATAATATGTACAGAGAGACTGTCAGTGACACACAGTGTATTATAATATATGCAGAGACTGTCAGTGACACACAGTGTATTATAATATATACAGAGACTGTCAGTGACACACAGTGTATTATAATATATACAGAGACTGTCAGTGACACACAGTGTATTATAATATATACAGAGAGACTGTCAGTGACACACAGTGTATTATAATATATACAGAGACTGTCAGTGACACACAGTGTATTATAATATATACAGAGACTGTCAGTGACACACAGTGTATTATAATATATACAGAGACTGTCAGTGACACACAGTGTATTATAATATATACAGAGACTGTCAGTGACACACAGTGTATTATAATATATACAGAGACTGTCAGTGACACACAGTGTATTATAATATATACAGAGACTGTCAGTGACACACAGTGTGTAATACTATTTATAGAGAGGCTGTCAGAGCCGCACAGTGCATTATAATATTTACAGAGACTGTCAATGACACACAGTGGATTATAATATATACAGGGAGACTGTCAGTGACACACAGTGTATTATAATATACACAGAGAGACTGTCAGTGACACACAGTGAATTATAACATATACAGAGAGACTGTCAGTGACTCACAGTGTATTATAATATATACAGAGAGACTGTTAGTGACACACTGTGTATTATAATATATATAGAGAGGCTGTCAGTGACACACAGTGTATCATAATATATACAGTGAGACTGTAAGTGTCACACAGTGTATTATAATATATACACAGTTACTGTCAGTGACACACAGTGTATTATAATATATAGAGAGACTGTCAGTGTCACACAGTGTATTATAATATATACCGAGAGATTGTCAGTGACACACAGTGTAGTATAATATATCCAGAGACTGTCAGTGACACACAGTGTATTATAATATATACAGAGACTGTCAGTGACACACAGTGTATTATAATATATGCATAGAGACTGTCAGTGACACACAGTGTATTATAATATGTACAGAGAGACTGTCAGTGACCCACAGTGTATTATAATATATGCATTGAGACTGTCAGTGATACACAGTGTATTATAATATATACAGATGGGCTATCTGTGACACACAATGTATTATAATATATTCCGAGACTGTCAGTGACACACAGTGTATTATAATATATGCATAGAGACTGTCAGTGACACACAGTGTATTATAATATATACAGAGAGACTGTCAGTGACACACAGTGTATTCTAATATATACAACTGGGCTGTCAGTGACACACAGTGTATTATAATACATACAGAGAGTCTGTCAGTGACACACAGTGTATTATAATATAAACAGAGAGACTCTCAATGACACACAGTACATTATAATATATACAGAGGCTGTCAGTAACAGACAGTGTATTCTAAAATATGCAGAGAATGTCAGTGACGCTAAGTGTATTATAATATATACAGAGACTGTCAGTGACACACAGTGTATTTTAATATATCCTTCGAAACAGTCAGTGACACACAGTGTATTATAATATATACAGAGACTGTCAGTGACACACAGTGTATTATAATATATACAGTGAGACTGTAAGTGACACACAGTGTATTATAATATATACAGTTACTGTCAGTGACACACAGTGTATTATAATATATACAGAGATTGTCAGTGACACACAGTGTATTATAATATATACAAAGAGACTGTCAGTGACACACAGTGTGTTATAATATATACAAAGAGACTGTCAGTGACACACAGTGTATTATAATATATACAGAGAGACTGTCAGTGACACACAGTATATTATAATATATACAGAGAGACTGTCAGTGACACACAGTGTATTATAATATATACAGAGAGACTGTCAGTGACACACAGTGTATTATAATATATACAGAGACTGTCAGTGACACACAGTGTATTATAATATATACAGAGACTGTCAGTGACACACAGTGTATTATAATATATACAAAGAGACTGTCAGTGACACACAGTGTGTTATAATATATACAGAGAGACTGTCAGTGACACATAGTGTATTGTAACATATACAGAGAGACTGTCAGTGACACACTGCGTATTATAATATATACAGAGACAGTCAGTGACACACAGTGTATCATAATATATACAGTGAGACTGTAAGTGTCACACAGTGTATTATAATATATACACAGTTACTGTCAGTGACACACAGTGTATTATAATATATACAGAGACTGTCTGTGTCACACACTGTATTATAATATATACAAAGAGACTGTCAGTGACACACAGTGTGTTATAATATATACAGAGAGACTGTCAGTGACACATAGTGTATTATAATATATACAAAGAGACTGTCAGTGACACACAGTGTGTTATAATATATACAGAGAGACTGTCAGTGACACATAGTGTATTGTAACATATACAGAGAGACTGTCAGTGACACACTGTGTATTATAATATATACAGAGACAGTCAGTGACACACAGTTTATCATAATATATACAGTGAGACTGTAAGTGTCACACAGTGTATTATAATATATACACAGTTACTGTCAGTGACACACAGTGTATTATAATATATACAGAGACTGTCAGTGACACACAGTGTATTTTAATATATACAGAGAGACGGTCAGTGACACACAGTGTATTATAATATATACAGGGAGACTGTCAGTGACACACAGTGTAATATAATATATACAGAGTGACAGTCAGTGACACACAGTGTGTTATTATATATGCAGAGTCTGTCCGTGACACACAGTGTATTATAATATATGCAGCGACTGTCAGTGACCCACAGTGTCTTATAACATATACAGAGAGACTGTCAGTAAGACGCAGTGTGTTATAATATATGCAGAGAGACTGTCAGTGACACACAGTGTATTGTCATATTTACAGAGACTGTCAGTGACACACAGTGTATTATAATATGTACAGAGAGACTGTCAGTGACACACAGTGTATTATAGTATATGCATAGAGACTGTCAGTGACACACAGTGTATTATAATATATACAGAAAGACTGTCAGTGACACACAGTGTATTATAATATATACAGATGGGCTGTCAGTGACACACTGTATTATCATATATACAGAGACTGTCAGTGACACACAGTGTCTTATAATATGTACAGAGAGACTGTCAGTGACACACAGTGTATTATAATATATGCAGAGACTGTCAGTGACACACAGTGTATTATAATATATACAGAGACTGTCAGTGACACACAGTGTATTATAATATATACAGAGACTGTCAGTGACACACAGTGTATTATAATATATACAGAGAGACTGTCAGTGACACACCATGTATTATAATATATACGCAGAGACTATCAGTGACACACAGTGTATTATAATATTTACAGAGAGACTGTCAGTGACACAGTGTATTATAATATATACCGAGAGACTGTCAGTGACACACAGTGTATTATAATATTTACAGAGAGACTGTCAGTGACACACAGTGTATTATAATATATACAGGGGCTGTCAGTGACACACAGTGGATTATAATATATACAGAGACTGTCAGTGACACACAGTGTATTATAATATATACAGAGACTGTCAGTGACACATAGTGTATTATAATATATACAGAGAGACTGTCAGTGACACACCGTGTATTATAATATATACAGAGACTGTCAGTGACACACAGTGTTTTATAATATATCCAGAGAGACTGTCAGTGACACACAGTCTATTATAATATATACAGATACTGTCAGTGACACGCAGTGTATTTAAATATATAACGAGACTGTCAGTGACACACAGTGCATTATAATATATACAGAGAGACTATCAGTGCCACACAGTGTGTTATAATATAAACAGAGAGTCTGTCAGTGGCACACAGTGTATTATAATATATACAGAGAGACTCTCAGTGACACAGTGTATTATAATATATACAGAGAGACTGTCAGTGACACACAGTGTATTATAATATATACAGAGAGACTGTCAGTGACACACCGTGTATTATAATATATACAGAGAGACTGTCAGTGACACACCGTGTATTATAATATATACGCAGAGACTATCAGTGACACACAGTGTATTATAATATTTACAGAGAGACTGTCAGTGACACAGTGTATTATAATATATACCGAGAGACTGTCAGTGACACACAGTGTATTATAATATTTACAGAGAGACTGTCAGTGACACACAGTGTATTATAATATATACAGGGGCTGTCAGTGACACACAGTGTATTATAATATTTACAGAGAGACTGTCAGTGACACACAGTGTATTATAATATATACAGAGACTGTCAGTGACACATAGTGTATTATAATATATACAGAGAGACTGTCAGTGACACACCGTGTATTATAATATATACGCAGAGACTATCAGTGACACACAGTGTATTATAATATTTACAGAGAGACTGTCAGTGACCCACAGTGTTTTATAATATATCCAGAGAGACTGTCAGTGACACACAGTCTATTATAATATATACAGATACTGTCAGTGACACGCAGTGTATTTAAATATATACAGAGACTGTCAGTGACACACAGTGCATTATAATATAAACAGAGAGTCTGTCAGTGGCACACAGTGTATTATAATATATACAGAGAGACTCTCAGTGACACACAGTGTATTATAATATATGCAGAGGCTGTCAGTAACAGACAGTGTATTCTAAAATATGCAGAGAATGTCAGTGACGCAAAGTGTATTATAATATTTACAGAGATACTGTCAGTGACACACAGTGTATTATAATATATACAGGGGCTGTCAGTGACACACAGTGTATTATAATATATACAGAGACTGTCAGTGACACACAGTGTATTATAATATATACAGAGACTGTCAGTGACACACAGTGTATTATAATATATACAGGGGCTGTCAGTGACACACAGTGTATTATAATATATACAGAGACTGTCAGTGACACACAGTGTATTATAATATATACAGGGGCTGTCAGTGACACACCGTGTATTATAATATATACGCAGAGACTATCAGTGACACACAGTGTATTATAATATTTACAGAGAGACTGTCAGTGACACAGTGTATTATAATATATACAAAGACTGTCAGTGACACACAGTGTGTTATAATATAGACAGAGACGGTCAGTGACACACAGTGAATTATAATATATACAGGGAGACTGTCAGTGACACACAGTGTATTATAATAAATACAGAGTCCGTCCGTGACACACAGTGTATTATAATATATACAGAAACTTCAGAATACACAGTGTATTATAATATTTACAGAGATACTGTCAGTGACACACAGTGTAATATAATATATACAGTGAGACTGTCAGTTACACACAGTGTATTATAATATATACAGAGAGACAGTCAGCGACATATAGTGTATTATAATATACACAGAGACTGTCAGTGACACACAGTGTACTATAATATATACAGAGTGACTGTCAGTGACACACAGAGTATTATAATATATACAGAGAGACTGTCCGTGACACACAGTTTATTATCATATACACAGAGAGACGGTCAGTGCCACGCGATGTATTATAATATATATTAGAGAGACTGTCAGTGACACACAGTGTATTATAATATATACAGAGACTGTCAGTGACACACAGTGTATTTTAATATATACAGAGGGACAGTCAGTGACACACAGTGTATTATAATATATACAGGGAGACTGTCAGTGACACACAGTGTAATATAATATATACAGAGTGACAGTCAGTGACACACAGTGTGTTATTATATATGCAGAGTCTGTCCGTGACACACAGTGTATTATAATATATGCAGCGACTGTCAGTGACACACAGTGTATTATAACATATACAGAGAGACTGTCAGTAAGACGCAGTGTGTTATAATATATGCAGAGAGACTGTCAGTGACACACAGTGTATTGTCATATTTACAGAGACTGTCAGTGACACACAGTGTATTATCATATATACAGAGACTGTCAGTGACACACAGTGTATTATAATATGTACAGAGAGACTGTCAGTGACACACACTGTATTATAGTATATGCATAGAGACTGTCAGTGACACACAGTGTATTATAATATATACAGAAAGACTGTCAGTGACACACAGTGTATTATAATATATACAGATGGGCTGTCAGTGACACACAGTGTATTATCATATATACAGAGACTGTCAGTGACACACAGTGTCTTATAATATGTACAGAGAGACTGTCAGTGACACACAGTGTATTATAATATATGCAGAGACTGTCAGTGACACACAGTGTATTATAATATATACAGAGACTGTCAGTGACACACAGTGTATTATAATATATACAGAGACTGTCAGTGACACACAGTGTATTAGAATATATACAGAGACTGTCAGTGACACACAGTGTGTAATACTATTTATAGAGAGGCTGTCAGAGCCGCACAGTGCATTATAATATTTACAGAGACTGTCAATGACACACAGTGGATTATAATATATACAGGGAGACTGTCAGTGACACACAGTGTATTATAATATACACAGAGAGACTGTCAGTGACACACAGTGAATTATAACGTATACAGAGAGACTGTCAGTGACTCACAGTGTATTATAATATATACAGAGAGACTGTTAGTGACACACTGTGTATTATAATATATATAGAGAGGCTGTCAGTGACACACAGTGTATCATAATATATACAGAGACTGTCAGCGTCACACAGTGTATTATAATATATACACAGTTACTGTCAGTGACACACAGTGTATTATAATATATAGAGAGACTGTCAGTGTCACACAGTGTATTATAATATATACCGAGAGATTGTCAGTGACACACAGTGTATTATAATATATACAGAGACTGTCAGTGACACACAGTGTATTATAATATATACAGAGACTGTCAGTGACACACAGTGTATTATAAACTATACAGAGAGTCTGTCAGTGGCACACAGTGTGTTATAATATATACAGCGAGACTGTCAGTGACACACAGTGTATAATAATATATGCAGAGAAACTGTCAGTGACACACAGTGTATAATAATATATACAGAGAGGCTGTCAGTGACAGACAGTGTATTTAAATATATACAGAGAAATTCAGTGACACACAGTGTATTATAATATATACAGTGAGACTGTAAGTGTCACACAGTGTATTATAATATGTACAGAGAGACTGTCAGTGACCCACAGTGTATTATAATATATGCATAGAGACTGTCAGTGACACACGGTGTATTATAATATGTACAGAGAGACTGTCAGTGACCCACAGTGTATTATAATATATATAGAGACTGTCAGTGACACACAGTGTATTATAATATATACAGATGGGCTATCTGTGACACACAATGTATTATAATATATTCCGAGACTGTCAGTGACACACAGTGTATTATAATATATGCATAGAGACTGTCAGTGACACACAGTGTATTATAATATATACAGAGAGACTGTCAGTGACACACAGTGTATTATAATACATACAGAGAATCTGTCAGTGACACACAGTGTATTATAATATAAACAGAGAGAGTCTCAATGACACACAGTACATTATAATATATACAGAGGCTGTCAGTAACAGACAGTGTATTCTAAAATATGCAGAGAATGTCAGTGACGCTAAGTGTATTATAATATATACAGAGACTGTCAGTGACACACAGTGTATTTTAATATATCCTTCGAAACAGTCAGTGACACACAGTGTATTATAATATATACAGAGACTGTCAGTGACACACAGTGTATTATAATATATACAGTGAGACTGTAAGTGACACACAGTGTATTATAATATATACAGAGATTGTCAGTGACACACAGTGTATTATAATATATACAGAGACTGTCAGTGACACACAGTGTATTATAATATATACAGAGACTGTCAGTGACACACAGTGTATTATAATATATACAGAGACTGTCAGTGACACACAGTGTATTATAATATATACAGAGAGACTGTCAGTGACACACAGTGTATTATAATATATACAGAGAGATTGTCAGTGACACACAGTATATTATACTATATACAGAGACTGTCAGTGACACACAGTGTATTATAATATATACAGAGACTGTCAGTGACACACAGTGTATTATAATATATACAAAGAGACTGTCAGTGACACACAGTGTGTTATAATATATACAGAGAGACTGTCAGTGACACATAGTGTATTGTAACATATACAGAGAGACTGTCAGTGACACACTGTGTATTATAATATATACAGAGACAGTCAGTGACACACAGTGTATTATAATATATACAGTGAGACTGTAAGTGACACACAGTGTATTATAATATATACAGAGATTGTCAGTGACACACAGTGTATTATAATATATACAGAGACTGTCAGTGACACACAGTGTATTATAATATATACAGAGACTGTCAGTGACACACAGTGTATTATAATATATACAGAGACTGTCAGTGACACACAGTGTATTATAATATATACAGAGAGACTGTCAGTGACACACAGTGTATTATAATATATACAGAGAGATTGTCAGTGACACACAGTATATTATAATATATACAGAGACTGTCAGTGACACACAGTGTATTATAATATATACAGAGACTGTCAGTGACACACAGTGTATTATAATATATACAAAGAGACTGTCAGTGACACACAGTGTATCATAATATATACAGTGAGACTGTAAGTGTCACACAGTGTATTATAATATATACACAGTTACTGTCAGTGACACACAGTGTATTATAATATATACAGAGACTGTCAGTGACACACAGTGTATTTTAATATATACAGAGAGACGGTCAGTGACACACAGTGTATTATAATATATACAGAGACTGTCAGTGACACACAGTGTATTATAATATATACAGAGACTGTCAGTGACACACAGTGTATTATAATATATACAGAGACTGTCAGTGACACACAGTGTATTATAATATATACAGAGACTGTCAGTGACACACAGTGTATTATAATATATACAGAGACTGTCAGTGACACACAGTGTGTAATACTATTTATAGAGAGGCTGTCAGAGCCGCACAGTGCATTATAATATTTACAGAGACTGTCAATGACACACAGTGGATTATAATATATACAGGGAGACTGTCAGTGACACACAGTGTATTATAATATACACAGAGAGACTGTCAGTGACACACAGTGAATTATAACATATACAGAGAGACTGTCAGTGACTCACAGTGTATTATAATATATACAGAGAGACTGTTAGTGACACACTGTGTATTATAATATATACAGAGAGGCTGTCAGTGACACACAGTGTATCATAATATATACAGTGAGACTGTAAGTGTCACACAGTGTATTATAATATATACACAGTTACTGTCAGTGACACACAGTGTATTATAATATATAGAGAGACTGTCAGTGTCACACAGTGTATTATAATATATACCGAGAGATTGTCAGTGACACACAGTGTAGTATAATATATACAGAGACTGTCAGTGACACACAGTGTATTATAATATATACAGAGACTGTCAGTGACACACAGTGTATTATAATATGTACAGAGAGACTGTCAGTGACCCACAGTGTATTATAATATATGCATAGAGACTGTCAGTGACACACGGTGTATTATAATATGTACAGAGAGACTGTCAGTGACCCACAGTGTATTATAATATATATAGAGACTGTCAGTGACACACAGTGTATTATAATATATACAGATGGGCTATCTGTGACACACAATGTATTATAATATATTCCGAGACTGTCAGTGACACACAGTGTATTATAATATATGCATAGAGACTGTCAGTGACACACAGTGTATTATAATATATACAGAGAGACTGTCAGTGACACACAGTGTATTATAATACATACAGAGAATCTGTCAGTGACACACAGTGTATTATAATATAAACAGAGAGAGTCTCAATGACACACAGTACATTATAATATATACAGAGGCTGTCAGTAACAGACAGTGTATTCTAAAATATGCAGAGAATGTCAGTGACGCTAAGTGTATTATAATATATACAGAGACTGTCAGTGACACACAGTGTATTTTAATATATCCTTCGAAACAGTCAGTGACACACAGTGTATTATAATATATACAGAGACTGTCAGTGACACACAGTGTATTATAATATATACAGTGAGACTGTAAGTGACACACAGTGTATTATAATATATACAGAGATTGTCAGTGACACACAGTGTATTATAATATATACAGAGACTGTCAGTGACACACAGTGTATTATAATATATACAGAGACTGTCAGTGACACACAGTGTATTATAATATATACAGAGACTGTCAGTGACACACAGTGTATTATAATATATACAGAGAGACTGTCAGTGACACACAGTGTATTATAATATATACAGAGAGATTGTCAGTGACACACAGTATATTATACTATATACAGAGACTGTCAGTGACACACAGTGTATTATAATATATACAGAGACTGTCAGTGACACACAGTGTATTATAATATATACAAAGAGACTGTCAGTGACACACAGTGTGTTATAATATATACAGAGAGACTGTCAGTGACACATAGTGTATTGTAACATATACAGAGAGACTGTCAGTGACACACTGTGTATTATAATATATACAGAGACAGTCAGTGACACACAGTGTATTATAATATATACAGTGAGACTGTAAGTGACACACAGTGTATTATAATATATACAGAGATTGTCAGTGACACACAGTGTATTATAATATATACAGAGACTGTCAGTGACACACAGTGTATTATAATATATACAGAGACTGTCAGTGACACACAGTGTATTATAATATATACAGAGACTGTCAGTGACACACAGTGTATTATAATATATACAGAGAGACTGTCAGTGACACACAGTGTATTATAATATATACAGAGAGATTGTCAGTGACACACAGTATATTATAATATATACAGAGACTGTCAGTGACACACAGTGTATTATAATATATACAGAGACTGTCAGTGACACACAGTGTATTATAATATATACAAAGAGACTGTCAGTGACACACAGTGTATCATAATATATACAGTGAGACTGTAAGTGTCACACAGTGTATTATAATATATACACAGTTACTGTCAGTGACACACAGTGTATTATAATATATACAGAGACTGTCAGTGACACACAGTGTATTTTAATATATACAGAGAGACGGTCAGTGACACACAGTGTATTATAATATATACAGAGACTGTCAGTGACACACAGTGTATTATAATATATACAGAGACTGTCAGTGACACACAGTGTATTATAATATATACAGAGACTGTCAGTGACACACAGTGTATTATAATATATACAGAGACTGTCAGTGACACACAGTGTATTATAATATATACAGAGACTGTCAGTGACACACAGTGTGTAATACTATTTATAGAGAGGCTGTCAGAGCCGCACAGTGCATTATAATATTTACAGAGACTGTCAATGACACACAGTGGATTATAATATATACAGGGAGACTGTCAGTGACACACAGTGTATTATAATATACACAGAGAGACTGTCAGTGACACACAGTGAATTATAACATATACAGAGAGACTGTCAGTGACTCACAGTGTATTATAATATATACAGAGAGACTGTTAGTGACACACTGTGTATTATAATATATATAGAGAGGCTGTCAGTGACACACAGTGTATCATAATATATACAGTGAGACTGTAAGTGTCACACAGTGTATTATAATATATACACAGTTACTGTCAGTGACACACAGTGTATTATAATATATAGAGAGACTGTCAGTGTCACACAGTGTATTATAATATATACCGAGAGATTGTCAGTGACACACAGTGTAGTATAATATATCCAGAGACTGTCAGTGACACACAGTGTATTATAATATATACAGAGACTGTCAGTGACACACAGTGTATTATAATATATGCATAGAGACTGTCAGTGACACACAGTGTATTATAATATGTACAGAGAGACTGTCAGTGACCCACAGTGTATTATAATATATGCATTGAGACTGTCAGTGATACACAGTGTATTATAATATATACAGATGGGCTATCTGTGACACACAATGTATTATAATATATTCCGAGACTGTCAGTGACACACAGTGTATTATAATATATGCATAGAGACTGTCAGTGACACACAGTGTATTATAATATATACAGAGAGACTGTCAGTGACACACAGTGTATTCTAATATATACAACTGGGCTGTCAGTGACACACAGTGTATTATAATACATACAGAGAGTCTGTCAGTGACACACAGTGTATTATAATATAAACAGAGAGACTCTCAATGACACACAGTACAATATAATATATACAGAGGCTGTCAGTAACAGACAGTGTATTCTAAAATATGCAGAGAATGTCAGTGACGCTAAGTGTATTATAATATATACAGAGACTGTCAGTGACACACAGTGTATTTTAATATATCCTTCGAAACAGTCAGTGACACACAGTGTATTATAATATATACAGAGACTGTAAGTGACACACAGTGTATTATAATATATACAGTGAGACTGTAAGTGACACACAGTGTATTATAATATATACAGTTACTGTCAGTGACACACAGTGTATTATAATATATACAGAGATTGTCAGTGACACACAGTGTATTATAATATATACAAAGAGACTGTCAGTGACACACAGTGTGTTATAATATATACAAAGAGACTGTCAGTGACACACAGTGTATTATAATATATACAGAGAGACTGTCAGTGACACACAGTATATTATAATATATACAGAGAGACTGTCAGTGACACACAGTGTATTATAATATATACAGAGAGACTGTCAGTGACACACAGTGTATTATAATATATACAGAGACTGTCAGTGACACACAGTGTATTATAATATATACAGAGACTGTCAGTGACACACAGTGTATTATAATATATACAAAGAGACTGTCAGTGACACACAGTGTGTTATAATATATACAGAGAGACTGTCAGTGACACATAGTGTATTGTAACATATACAGAGAGACTGTCAGTGACACACTGTGTATTATAATATATACAGAGACAGTCAGTGACACACAGTGTATCATAATATATACAGTGAGACTGTAAGTGTCACACAGTGTATTATAATATATACACAGTTACTGTCAGTGACACACAGTGTATTATAATATATACAGAGACTGTCTGTGTCACACACTGTATTATAATATATACAAAGAGACTGTCAGTGACACACAGTGTGTTATAATATATACAGAGAGACTGTCAGTGACACATAGTGTATTATAATATATACAAAGAGACTGTCAGTGACACACAGTGTGTTATAATATATACAGAGAGACTGTCAGTGACACATAGTGTATTGTAACATATACAGAGAGACTGTCAGTGACACACTGTGTATTATAATATATACAGAGACAGTCAGTGACACACAGTGTATCATAATATATACAGTGAGACTGTAAGTGTCACACAGTGTATTATAATATATACACAGTTACTGTCAGTGACACACAGTGTATTATAATATATACAGAGACTGTCAGTGACACACAGTGTATTTTAATATATACAGAGAGACGGTCAGTGACACACAGTGTATTATAATATATACAGGGAGACTGTCAGTGACACACAGTGTAATATAATATATACAGAGTGACAGTCAGTGACACACAGTGTGTTATTATATATGCAGAGTCTGTCCGTGACACACAGTGTATTATAATATATGCAGCGACTGTCAGTGACCCACAGTGTATTATAACATATACAGAGAGACAGTCAGTAAGACGCAGTGTGTTATAATATATGCAGAGAGACTGTCAGTGACACACAGTGTATTGTCATATTTACAGAGACTGTCAGTGACACACAGTGTATTATAATATGTACAGAGAGACTGTCAGTGACACACAGTGTATTATAGTATATGCATAGAGACTGTCAGTGACACACAGTGTATTATAATATATACAGAAAGACTGTCAGTGACACACAGTGTATTATAATATATACAGATGGGCTGTCAGTGACACACTGTATTATCATATATACAGAGACTGTCAGTGACACACAGTGTCTTATAATATGTACAGAGAGACTGTCAGTGACACACAGTGTATTATAATATATGCAGAGACTGTCAGTGACACACAGTGTATTATAATATATACAGAGACTGTCAGTGACACACAGTGTATTATAATATATACAGAGACTGTCAGTGACACACAGTGTATTATAATATATACAGAGAGACTGTCAGTGACACACCATGTATTATAATATATACGCAGAGACTATCAGTGACACACAGTGTATTATAATATTTACAGAGAGACTGTCAGTGACACAGTGTATTATAATATATACCGAGAGACTGTCAGTGACACACAGTGTATTATAATATTTACAGAGAGACTGTCAGTGACACGCAGTGTATTATAATATATACAGGGGCTGTCAGTGACACACAGTGGATTATAATATATACAGAGACTGTCAGTGACACACAGTGTATTATAATATATACAGAGACTGTCAGTGACACATAGTGTATTATAATATATACAGAGAGACTGTCAGTGACACACCGTGTATTATAATATATACAGAGACTGTCAGTGACACACAGTGTTTTATAATATATCCAGAGAGACTGTCAGTGACACACAGTCTATTATAATATATACAGATACTGTCAGTGACACGCAGTGTATTTAAATATATAACGAGACTGTCAGTGGCACACAGTGTATTATAATATATACAGAGAGACTCTCAGTGACACAGTGTATTATAATATATACAGAGAGACTGTCAGTGACACACAGTGTATTATAATATATACAGAGAGACTGTCAGTGACACACCGTGTATTATAATATATACAGAGAGACTGTCAGTGACACACCGTGTATTATAATATATACGCAGAGACTATCAGTGACACACAGTGTATTATAATATTTACAGAGAGACTGTCAGTGACACAGTGTATTATAATATATACCGAGAGACTGTCAGTGACACACAGTGTATTATAATATTTACAGAGAGACTGTCAGTGACACACAGTGTATTATAACATATACAGGGGCTGTCAGTGACACACAGTGTATTATAATATTTACAGAGAGACTGTCAGTGACACACCGTGTATTATAATATATACGCAGAGACTATCAGTGACACACAGTGTATTATAATATTTACAGAGAGACTGTCAGTGACCCACAGTGTTTTATAATATATCCAGAGAGACTGTCAGTGACACACAGTCTATTATAATATATACAGATACTGTCAGTGACACGCAGTGTATTTAAATATATACAGAGACTGTCAGTGACACACAGTGCATTATAATATAAACAGAGAGTCTGTCAGTGGCACACAGTGTATTATAATATATACAGAGAGACTCTCAGTGACACACAGTGTATTATAATATATGCAGAGGCTGTCAGTAACAGACAGTGTATTCTAAAATATGCAGAGAATGTCAGTGACGCAAAGTGTATTATAATATTTACAGAGATACTGTCAGTGACACACAGTGTATTATAATATATACAGGGGCTGTCAGTGACACACAGTGTATTATAATATATACAGAGACTGTCAGTGACACACAGTGTATTATAATATATACAGAGACTGTCAGTGACACACAGTGTATTATAATATATACAGGGGCTGTCAGTGACACACAGTGTATTATAATATATACAGAGACTGTCAGTGACACACAGTGTATTATAATATATACAGGGGCTGTCAGTGACACACCGTGTATTATAATATATACGCAGAGACTATCAGTGACACACAGTGTATTATAATATTTACAGAGAGACTGTCAGTGACACAGTGTATTATAATATATACAAAGACTGTCAGTGACACACAGTGTGTTATAATATAGACAGAGACGGTCAGTGACACACAGTGAATTATAATATATACAGGGAGACTGTCAGTGACACACAGTGTATTATAATAAATACAGAGTCCGTCCGTGACACACAGTGTATTATAATATATACAGAAACTTCAGAATACACAGTGTATTATAATATTTACAGAGATACTGTCAGTGACACACAGTGTAATATAATATATACAGTGAGACTGTCAGTTACACACAGAGTATTATAATATATACAGAGAGACAGTCAGCGACATATAGTGTATTATAATATACACAGAGACTGTCAGTGACACACAGTGTACTATAATATATACAGAGTGACTGTCAGTGACACACAGAGTATTATAATATATACAGAGAGACTGTCCGTGACACACAGTTTATTATCATATACACAGAGAGACGGTCAGTGCCACGCGATGTATTATAATATATATTAGAGAGACTGTCAGTGACACACAGTGTATTATAATATATACAGAGACTGTCAGTGACACACAGTGTATTTTAATATATACAGAGGGACAGTCAGTGACACACAGTGTATTATAATATATACAGGGAGACTGTCAGTGACACACAGTGTAATATAATATATACAGAGTGACAGTCAGTGACACACAGTGTGTTATTATATATGCAGAGTCTGTCCGTGACACACAGTGTATTATAATATATGCAGCGACTGTCAGTGACACACAGTGTATTATAACATATACAGAGAGACTGTCAGTAAGACGCAGTGTGTTATAATATATGCAGAGAGACTGTCAGTGACACACAGTGTATTGTCATATTTACAGAGACTGTCAGTGACACACAGTGTATTATCATATATACAGAGACTGTCAGTGACACACAGTGTATTATAATATGTACAGAGAGACTGTCAGTGACACACACTGTATTATAGTATATGCATACAGACTGTCAGTGACACACAGTGTATTATAATATATACAGAAAGACTGTCAGTGACACACAGTGTATTATAATATATACAGATGGGCTGTCAGTGACACACAGTGTATTATCATATATACAGAGACTGTCAGTGACACACAGTGTCTTATAATATGTACAGAGAGACTGTCAGTGACACACAGTGTATTATAATATATGCAGAGACTGTCAGTGACACACAGTGTATTATAATATATACAGAGACTGTCAGTGACACACAGTGTATTAGAATATATACAGAGACTGTCAGTGACACACAGTGTGTAATACTATTTATAGAGAGGCTGTCAGAGCCGCACAGTGCATTATAATATTTACAGAGACTGTCAATGACACACAGTGGATTATAATATATACAGGGAGACTGTCAGTGACACACAGTGTATTATAATATACACAGAGAGACTGTCAGTGACACACAGTGAATTATAACGTATACAGAGAGACTGTCAGTGACTCACAGTGTATTATAATATATACAGAGAGACTGTTAGTGACACACTGTGTATTATAATATATATAGAGAGGCTGTCAGTGACACACAGTGTATCATAATATATACAGAGACTGTCAGCGTCACACAGTGTATTATAATATATACACAGTTACTGTCAGTGACACACAGTGTATTATAATATATAGAGAGACTGTCAGTGTCACACAGTGTATTATAATATATACCGAGAGATTGTCAGTGACACACAGTGTATTATAATATATACAGAGACTGTCAGTGACACACAGTGTATTATAATATATACAGAGACTGTCAGTGACACACAGTGTATTATAAACTATACAGAGTGTCTGTCAGTGGCACACAGTGTGTTATAATATATACAGCGAGACTGTCAGTGACACACAGTGTATAATAATATATGCAGAGAAACTGTCAGTGACACACAGTGTATAATAATATATACAGAGAGGCTGTCAGTGACAGACAGTGTATTTAAATATATACAGAGAAATTCAGTGACACACAGTGTATTATAATATATACAGTGAGACTGTAAGTGTCACACAGTGTATTATAATATGTACAGAGAGACTGTCAGTGACCCACAGTGTATTATAATATATGCATAGAGACTGTCAGTGACACACGGTGTATTATAATATGTACAGAGAGACTGTCAGTGACCCACAGTGTATTATAATATATATAGAGACTGTCAGTGACACACAGTGTATTATAATATATACAGATGGGCTATCTGTGACACACAATGTATTATAATATATTCCGAGACTGTCAGTGACACACAGTGTATTATAATATATGCATAGAGACTGTCAGTGACACACAGTGTATTATAATATATACAGAGAGACTGTCAGTGACACACAGTGTATTATAATACATACAGAGAATCTGTCAGTGACACACAGTGTATTATAATATAAACAGAGAGAGTCTCAATGACACACAGTACATTATAATATATACAGAGGCTGTCAGTAACAGACAGTGTATTCTAAAATATGCAGAGAATGTCAGTGACGCTAAGTGTATTATAATATATACAGAGACTGTCAGTGACACACAGTGTATTTTAATATATCCTTCGAAACAGTCAGTGACACACAGTGTATTATAATATATACAGAGACTGTCAGTGACACACAGTGTATTATAATATATACAGTGAGACTGTAAGTGACACACAGTGTATTATAATATATACAGAGATTGTCAGTGACACACAGTGTATTATAATATATACAGAGACTATCAGTGACACACAGTGTATTATAATATATACAGAGACTGTCAGTGACACACAGTGTATTATAATATATACAGAGACTGTCAGTGACACACAGTGTATTATAATATATACAGAGAGACTGTCAGTGACACACAGTGTATTATAATATATACAGAGAGATTGTCAGTGACACACAGTATATTATACTATATACAGAGACTGTCAGTGACACACAGTGTATTATAATATATACAGAGACTGTCAGTGACACACAGTGTATTATAATATATACAAAGAGACTGTCAGTGACACACAGTGTGTTATAATATATACAGAGAGACTGTCAGTGACACATAGTGTATTGTAACGTATACAGAGAGACTGTC